>NC_135221.1:20524837-20824837 GCF_052324685.1 Brachyhypopomus gauderio | reverse complement strand
GAATGCATTAACTCCAATCTTGATATTTCTGTGTCTTATAGTACAACATGTTGGGACAGTCCTGGAGAAACAGGAATCTTACCACAGTGCCTGTAGATTTAGACCACAGGCTTAAAGCACTCGACTTATCGATAAATACAATTGAGCAATTAAATGTACTCAATCTCAGAGCCCTTGAGGAGCTGGACCTGAGTTATAACCATCTGAATTTCATATGGAAAGAAGCTTTCAAGAACCTATTCCATCTCCGCTACGTGAACCTTGCAAAGAATTCACTGGACAGCAATGTAATCAACAACAGTCAAGCTTTCCAGCACATTTATGGACTAAAGTGTTTGGACATTTCACTGAACAATCTCAATGATGACACTGTGGGTTTATATATTCATAATGCTAAAGCTCTTGAACATCTGTCTCTCAGCGGTAACAGTTTATCTAGACTTACACCAAATCTATTTGCAAACAACAAGAACCTTGTAAGTATTGATATTGAAAACAACAATATTTTTGAAGTTGATGAGGGAACATTTGAGCCCTTGAGGAAACTATCAATACTGAACATGGCCAGGAATAATTTGGTACATATTTGTGATTTTTGGCTTCATCAAGTAACCTTTCTCAATTTAAGCCAAAATTCTATAGAATTCTTTTTTACCTATCAGAATCGTGAAATATATCTCCTTGAAACTCTGGATTTAAGCTACAATAACCTTCTGTATTTTCCAGTTGTTCCCAGTAGGAATAAATTGAAGTACCTTCACCTGCAACACAATAAAATAGGTGTTTTAGGACTGGAAAACTCTATTTTAGAAGCTAAAACATTATATGCTAATATAACTCTGAATACAGAAATGCAAAATACAGATTACAGTAATGGCATGAGCCTTTCAACATTGCATTACATTGATTTGAGTGCTAACCATTTCAGAGATTTCAGTATGACTTCTTTAAGCAACCTGAGCTCTTTAAAGATATTAAATTTGAGTGATAATTGTCTCCAGAATATCAGCTGTGGTATACTGGAAAAAGACAGTCAAAGAGGATTCAGAGACCACTGCATGCCATCTTTACACCACATAAGTCTACAGAACAATCAAATTGAACACTTGCCCAGAATCTTTTTTGATTTCCTTCCAAAATTAGAAACACTTATTCTGAGTCAAAATTATGTGAAGCTATGTGTAGAAACAGCCAACCTAATCATGGACAACTGTGTATCATTCAGGGGAATACAAAATTTGAAACACTTGGATCTAGAAGAAAATGGGATCAAATATATTGCCCCAAATAGCTTTGCAAAAACATATTTAGAGTCTCTCAATCTCGCTGGAAATACAAACTTAGTTTTATCGAGAAGTTCCTTGGAAGGTTTGCAAGATAGCCTTGAATCGCTAAGTATCGCCAAAAGTAATGTGAGCACCTCACAGGTGTCGCTTCCGTGCATGTCAAAGTTAAGAATTTTAAATATTTCTTATAACCAGTTTGAAGATCTTCCAGAATCTTTCAGTTGTGCGCCAATAACACTTCTTGATGTACACAACAATAACTTCTCTTCCTTAAACTTTCTGACAAATATGACTGAACTAAATTTAATTTACATAAGCAATAATACATACAGTTGTTGCCATACAGGGTGGTTAACAACTTTAAATAAGACACGTATTGCCGACATGGACAAAACTGAATGCCAGCATGAAACTGATGATGTCATTACATTTCACTTGTTACACAACCATACCATAGAGTGTCAGTGGGAGGCCTCCTGGACAGATAAACATATTGTAAAAGCTATTATATTGTTATTAATTGTTATTGTCCTTATTAGTGCTGCATTTGTGCTGATGAAGGAAGTGTGCAATAATGGATCATCAATTGTTTAAGCTGATAATCATACAAGCTCAGTTTTTGTTACCTTTATGTCAACAGTATACAAGTGATAAAATATACATTTTTTGCAGATACCTCGTCACGTAAAGACATACGAGTGCTCAACAGTGCTCACTAATACAAAACCTGTGATAACTTAAGTGTATAATTAAACATTAAAATATGAAATGCTATACTATTCTATAAGAGCTTGTGGGTTTGTGCCACATTACCCTGTTTTCACGCCCTGACTCATGAGAATAGCTTTAGAGTGAGTCATCTACCTATGACGCTCACAAAGATAATGCATTAAACCGTGACTAAAATAGGGTGAAATGAGAAGAAAACATGCCTGTGGTTTCACAGTGATGATGGCTGCTAAATGGTTTCACGTCTTGACTTCTATTTATTTTGCTGCAGGTGCGGTTTACCTGAAACAGGTATATGCAGGAATGCAAAATTCATTAAATAGCTACTGACAAAAGATAGCTTACCCTTTTTTGTTGTCGTTTTTCTTTTGCGTGTGAGTCATAGGGTACAGTAGGAGCTACGATTGTATTTAATTATTCTGTGATCTTAAGAAGAGTCCTGTGGCTAACATCTTCACCAAATAAAGGCTGAAATCAAGTACACATTAAATGTTCCCTGTGTTGAACTTGTGAGTTTGTAGTCACTGACACAAAAAATGCACACTTGTAAGTAAATGCCAGCAATGTCATTAATAGCCTTACATCTACAAAGACTCCGGTGCCCCTTTGGAGATTTTAGAATTGTCCTTCCTTATTCAGGAAAAATGTACAATGATATGCCAGAGACATACTGCAAGTCAACAATAGAGCAAAAAGTGCACAGTGGCAATACAGATTACGCATGTTTGCCACGTCATTTAAAATCTTATTCTGACCACTGATATATTGCTTGGAAAGATTAAACGAGAAAAATGGTCTATCTGTAGCTTATTTTAAATATTTTACGGCCATTTTAACATTTAAAAAAAGAATGGGTGGTTCATGTGGGATGTTTAACAAATGATTGCAGCAGAACATATTTGAATACAACTTTCAAGGCTGAAAGTTTTTTTTCCCACCAGTCTGCGCCCCATTTTTTATTCTTACCAATTTGAAACTGAGAAAAAATCGAAACAAAATTCCAGATTATAATACTGGGAACCTAGTATATGTGGTGTCTGCGATCCCAGTAGGACAATTCAACCAAGAAGGGGTAGCAGCATTCTGTGGACTGTGGAATATGCCACTGCTAATAGGAATATGCCACTAGGAATATGCCACTGCTAAATCAGATATACCACTGCTAAATCAGATATGCCACTGCTAATAAGAATATGCCACTGCTAAGTCAGATATGCCACTGTTAATATGAATATTCCACTGCTAAGTTAGATATGCCACTGCTAATAGGAATATGCTACTCCTAATAAGAATATGCCACTGCTAAGTCAGATATGCCACTGTTAATAGGAATATTCCACTGCTAAGTCAGATATGCCACTGCTAATAGGAATATGCTGCTGTTAATAAGAATATGCCACTGTTAAATCAGATATGCTACTGCTAATAAGAATATGCCACTGCTAAATCAGATATACCACTGCTAAATCAGATATGCTACTGCTAATAAGAATATACCACTGCTAAGTCAGATATGCCACTGCTAATAGGAATATGCCACTGTTAATAGGAATATGCCACTGCTAAGTCAGATATACCACTGCTAATAGGAATATGCCACTGTTAATAGAAATATGCCACTGCAAAGTCAGATATGCCACTGTTAATAGGAATATGCCGCTGCTAATAGGAATATGCCACTGTTAATAGGAATATGCACCTGCTAAGTCAGATGTGCCACTGTTAATAGGAATATGCCACTGCTAAATCAGATATGCCACTGTTAATAGGAATGTGCACCTGCTAAGTCAGATATGCCACTGTTAATAGGAATATGCCACTGCTAAGTCAGATATTCCACTGTTAATAGGAATGTGCACCTGCTAAATCAAATATGCCACTGCTAAGTCAGATATGAGGACATATACAGGACAAGTATACATATACTTGTCCGAGTCCAAGCCCCCAGTGAGTGAGTTAAATAGCATAGGGTCATAGTAGTTATCAACATCATAAGTGCTTTCTTAGATCTGTGAGTAAAACATGTCTATGTGAAAGACAATAGCTTATACCAGTGGTTCCCAAACTTTTTCTGCCGTGCCCCCCTTTAGTAGATGAGAATATTTTTGCGCCCCCCCTACACCCCCCCCCCCCCCCCATATTGACTAGGGATGTGTTGAAAACTTACAAAAACAATAGGTTCACAACTTTGGTCAAACATGAAAAAAATAAACTGCAAGAAACCTTTTAAATGGTTCAAGAATTCTAAATATAATTTAAAATAAATAAGGAGATGAAATAAGAGAAACAGCAATACATATGCGGCTAGTTTGCAAGCGCAGACATCACGCAGAGCACAAAGCATGTAACGGCCAGAAATATGTGTAGGCCTACTGTCTCTTTAAGGGAGCGAGTTGCGTGCGCGTATGGAATATTGTTGTTTTTTTAGCTTTCTGCCGAGTCAGACCACTGCTCTTTATTTCATTTCTGTAAGTAACGCATTAAATGAGATTTGGACAACTCACCAGTTCATGTATGAACAGTGAAGTATTGCTGGAGCCCAGGTTTATTTTGGTCAACCAGCAAATAAACGGACTAAGTGGAATACCACCAGCACGAGTATTAAGGTTGAACTAACTCCGAAAAGCAAGCAATATAAGCATAGAACTAGACTGAATAGATCTGTTTTTATGGATCGGTCACATTGTCACCGATACCCGATCTAGAATTTTTTCAGATATTAATATCGGAATCGGTGCATCCCTAATTGACACATGTGCACGTTTTACTTTCAAGCTCCGCGCCCCCCCTGCAATAGCTCCGCGCCCCACCTAGGGGGCGCGCCCCCCACTTTGGGAACCACTGGCTTATACAACATCCAGTCATGTCTATTTTAACAAAGGAAAATATTATAAACTGTATGTAAAGGGTATACATTATTCACTTGCATATTACACTCGCCAGTGGCATATTCCTATTAGCAGTGGCATATTACACTCACCAGTGGCATATTACATTCACCAATGGCATATTACACCCAACAGTGACATATTACACTCAACAGTATATCAGAATCAGAAATACTGTATTGATCCCAGGGGGAAATTGCACTTATTACAGTAGCAACCTATATAGGTATGAGCACTCCCAAGAAGTAATTTACAGCAAGAAGCAATTTGCAATATGCACATCTAAAAATATAAGGGCTTACAATACAATAAAGAATAAATAAAGTAAAATATAATATAATAAATAAATTGTATTATAAAATATTACTTTACATGTGGGCGGTGTCATGTAATAATAGAGGAGTTGTCTGATAAAGTCTGATAGCCACTGGTAGGAAAGACCTCCTGTGGTATCCAACAGTCGTATATCTGACTTAGCAGTGATATATCAGACTCAACAGTGACATATTTATATTAGCAGTGACATATCAGACTCAACAGTGACATATTTATATTAGCAGTGACATATCAGACTCAACAGTGACATTTTTATATTAGCAGTGACATATCAGACTCAACAGTGACATATTTATATTAGCAGTGACATATCAGACTCAACAGTGACATATTTATATTAGCAGTGACATATCAGACTCAACAGTGACATATTTATATTAAGAGTGACATATTCCCCTCGGCAGTGGTATATTCCGCTCGGGTATATACTGAGCTGTACGTTTTCTAAAGGTACACTGCTACCTCAGGTAACGTTAGCCTTAGCATTTTAGCCTAATGTTTTTTTTCTTTCAGAAACTTTATAAAGTGGGAAAGTCCGCTAAAAATCGAATATATTCCGAATATATTAGACCGTGGCATATCCCACAGGACACCGGAAAGTGTGAGTGGCATAAAAACGTCACATGTCAGTCCGCAGCTGCTGCTAGCGCTACTGGGTTCAACACTGCCTGGTTCTGACCCAGCTAGCAGGCTGACTACACAGTTAACCAGCTCATCTAAAGACCGTTCATCCTGCAGAGTCATCATGTCTGCGGAGTGGCAATGTAAAGGAGACGTGAAAAGGTCTCTTATTTACAAACTAATCATCCTGGAAAATAGCAGAAATGTGCTGAAAGAAGAACTGAACCACTTCACAGAAAAGGTAGGGAGCTAGCTGTGTTTTAAAGGTAAGGAGCTAGCTGTGTTTTAAAGGTAAGGAGCTAGCTGTGTTTTAAAGGTAAGGAGCTAGCTGTGTTTTAAAGGTAAGGAGCTAGCTGTGTTTTAAAGGTAAGGAGCTAGCTGTGTTTTAAAGGTAAGGAGCTAGCTGTGTTTTAAAGGTAAGGAGCTAGCTGCTAGCTTTGTTTAGTGTCATAGTTTAGCATGCATAGCGCTTTGCTATATATATATATATATATATATATATATATATATATATATATATATATATATATATGAAGCCGCAATTTTTATTTTCAGAATTGATAAATATACAGTATAAAATATGAGTCATTCTTACTTCTCCAACGTGGGTTAATTATCATGAGGCTGTGTTGGTGTAAAACGGGCACATGTGGCAGGACGGTCTTTGACTACATTTCGGTAGTAGCTACTCTACTTATTCAGCTGCCGTGTTAGTTATTTGCAATTGGTGTTCAGTTTGGTTACCTTCTAGTACAG
Source organism: Brachyhypopomus gauderio (assembly GCF_052324685.1). Taxonomy (NCBI): domain Eukaryota; kingdom Metazoa; phylum Chordata; class Actinopteri; order Gymnotiformes; family Hypopomidae; genus Brachyhypopomus; species Brachyhypopomus gauderio. The sequence goes on along the minus strand of NC_135221.1, from coordinate 20,818,221 downwards.
CTGGAAGTCAAGATACATGTTTCTTACTTCCCCCAGAGCACCAAGATAAGCATTATATGAAGGTTTACACGGTTGGTATCTGAAATCTTAAGGATATATAGCTTATGATCCGCATGTGTAAAAGAAAAACGTTGTACAGTCACTAACGTTGTACAGTGGACCTAATTATAATGTTAATGTTTAAACAGATCAGGTAAGTACAGTCTGATGTGCATTTACTGTCTGTGTGGGGGTATATATGTGAGCTTGGGCAGCATTCACCTATACAACCATCTCGAGTAGAGCCTTGGACTAGTTGATCACCTGGTTCAGTCCTTGGTGCTACACTACAAAAATTGTTTATAAGGCTGCACATCAGCTCCTCTCTCTCTTTAGTAATACAGGTGCATCTCAGAAAATCATCAAAAAGTTAACTTATTTCAGTAATTCAATACAACAAGTGATATATATTAATGATGGAGTTATCTATTTCGAGTGTTTTATTTAATGTTGATGATTAGCTATGGCATACAGCCAAATCGTTATCTCAGAACCTGAAACAATATTTTTATTCTAAAATGGTGTCCTGAAAAATGTGTACAGTAACCGCACTCAATACTGTACAGTCAAGCACAGTGATACTGTGGTTATTAAACCAGGTATAGGTACTTTTGGCAGTGTGGACAGGTGCCAAGTCCTGCTGGAAAATGAAATTTCCATCTCCAAAAAGCTTGTTGGCAAAGGGAAGCATGAAGTGCCCTAGGATTTAGTGGATTAGTGGATTGCTTCGCTGTCTCTTGATATAATAGTGGTCCTACACCAGCAGATGACATGGCTCCTCAAACCATCACTGGTTGTGGAAACTTCACATTAGACCTCAAGCAGCTTGGATTGAGTTCCTCTCCACTCTTCTTCCAGACTCTGGGACCTTGAGTTCCAAATGAAATTCTAAATTTACTTTCATCTGAAAACATCTTGGAACTACACCTGCTGGTTTGGGTCCACTGTGTTCTATCAAGACCAAAGTCAAATTTATTTATATAGCGCCTTTTACAACGCATGTTGTCACAAAGCAGCTTTACAATCGTATGGGGCCAGATCCCTAATGAGCAAGCCAAAGGCTACAGTGGCGAGGAAAAACTCAATCAATCAATAAATCAATCAAATTTTATTTATATAGCGCTTTTTACAACAGTTGTTGTCACAAAGCAGCTTTACAAGTGCCGAGTCCTAGCCCCCAGTGAGCAAGCCAAGGGCGACAGTGGCAAGGAAAAACTCCCTAGTTTTTTTGCATGAGGAAGAAACCTTGAGAGGAACCAAGACTCAGGGGGGGAACCCATCCTCCTCTGGCCGACACCGGTCACCATGACAACAACAACAACAATTTAGACAGAAAGAAGAGAAAGAAAATGAAAAATATGTAATAATGTCCATCATGATGTATGCATCCGGTTAGGCAGGAGGTGGCTGGCTCAGGATGGATCGCTGGTCTCCTCATCTCATTATTCCTCAAACAGGCGGGCAGCCATGTGGAGAAATGAAACAGGGAAAATTAGCTCTGTATGAGGACATATACAGGACAGGTAAAATTATAAACATTTCCGGAGTGTGGCAGCAACTCCGGCATTTAGTTAAATTATTACAGCCTAGCTAAAAAGGCAGAACCAGAAGGTAACATAGGCTTGGGGGTATTCTGAGACAATGGCATCCGTCCACTGCACTGTCAACAAACTTGAGTGACCACGAGCAGTGACAGGACGACAGCACCAGCGCCCCAGTCTACCATAAAACCCTTTGTCTATGAACCCCTGGATCTGTACTTTTATCTAAGGGGGATATTAATTATCAAACGCTAAACTAAATAAGTGGGTTTTCAACCTAGACTTAAAGATTGTGACTGTGTCGGAGTCCCGGACGCATTTAGGAAGATTATTCCAAAGCTGGGGGGCCTTACAAGAAAAGGCTCTTCCCCCTGCTGTTACCTTATTAATTTTTGGAACTAATAAAAGACCAGCACCCTGTGATCTTAGTGGGCGTGGGGGTTCGTAATAGGAAATAAGTTCCTGAAGGTACTCAGGAGCAAGCCCGTGCCATGCTTTATAAGTTAATAAAAGAATTTTAAAGTCAATACGGAATTTAACTGGGAGCCAATGCAGGGCTGATAGGACTGGACTGATATGCTGAAATTTTCTAGTTCTGGTCAGAACCCTGGCTGCGGCATTTTGAACTATTTGAAGTTTATTTAGATTCCTATTTGAACATCCTGACAGTAGTGCATTGCAGTAGTCTAATCTAGAGCTAACAAAGGCGTGCACCAATTTTTCCGCATCATCCTGTGATAATGCATTTCTTAATTTAGCAATGTTACGGAGATGTAGAAAAGCTATCCTAGTAGTATTATCTATGTATTTATCAAATGATAGGTCAGAGTCGAGTATGACGCCTAGGTTTTTGGCTACTGTGCCAGGTGTAATGGGGTAGCCTGCGAGATTAAGCATTAGATCTGGAATTTTCTGTTTTGAGGCCTTAGGGCCCAGAAGAAGAACTTCTGTTTTGTCCTCATTAAGTTGGAGGAAGTTTAGAGACATCCAGCATTTAATATCTTTTACACAGGCCTCAATTTTTCTTAAACTGAGTTTGTCATCAGGTTTGGCTGATATGTAAAGTTGAGTGTCATCTGCATAGCAGTGAAAATTGACACCATGTTTGTTTATAACTGTGCCCAATGGTAGCATATATAATGTAAATAATAGTGGTCCTAGAATGGAGCCTTGCGGGATCCCATATTTAACTTTTGTACGTTTGGATGGAATATTATTGAGCTCTACAAACTGATAGCGATTTGTTAAGTAAGAATGAAACCATGAAAGGGCTGTGCCAGAGACTCCAACCCAGCGTTCTAACCTTTCTAGCAAGATCCTATGATCAATTGTGTCGAAAGCTGCACTAAGATCAAGAAGCACTAACAGCGATACATAACCTTGATCTGAAGCAAGGAGGAGGTCATTTGTTACTTTAACTAATGCTGTTTCAGTACTGTGATGGGGCCTAAAACCAGATTGGAACTTTTCAAATATGTGATGCCTATGCAGATATAGGCATAATTGCTGGGCAACAGCTTTTTCTATGATCTTAGATATAAATGATGTGTTTGAAATGGGTCTATAATTAGATAGTACAGTAGGATCAAGATTTGGTTTCTTAATCAGAGGTTTAATAACTGCTAATTTACATGATTTGGGCATGTGACCTATTGTAATGGATGAGTTAACTATAGTTAGAAGAGGTTCAGTTACCGCTGGTAATACCTCTTTTAATAACTTTGATGGAACCGAGTCTAGTGTGCAGGTAGCACAATTTAAGGAAGAAATTATTTTCTCTAATTCTGATTGTGGGAGTGGATGAAAAGCATCAAGTTTTTCTCCCAGTATGCGATTTAAATCGATGTCAACCAAACCAGATGACATACCAGTTGTATTACTAATAAAAGGTTTTATATTTTGTCTAATATTCTCTATTTTATTATCAAAAAAATCTATAAATACATTACTAGAAAACTCCCTATGATGATGGAGATTAGGAAGAAACCTCGTGAGGACCAAGACTCAAAAGGGAACCCATCCTCCATTGGGCGGCCTGTTAGCACAAGTCCATATTTGTGGTCAAAAGGTGGTTCTATAGTTAGAGTTATGGTTCTAGTTCCCCGGCCAAGTAGTCACAGTCCCTTCAGTGCAGGTGAGCCTCAGGTAGATGTGCTAGCATCTGCACATCCTCTTGCGGCAATGGCACATGCAACCCCGGCATCAGTACATCCACCGGCAAACCAGACTATATCCTAGGTGCTTGCAAAGTGCTTGCATGCAATTGTCTTATGTAGAAGCATGCAAAAAGATAGACTAAATGACTGTGGTCACCTCTGAACCCCTTCCTTTAGTTATGCTGCTATAGATTAGCCTGCCGGAGCCACATGATAATCACTGGCACATGAGCTATGTATGTTTAAATCAATGAGACATTGCTTTCCAGCCAAGACATTGTCACAACTAGAGTGATGTCATGACACAGCTGGATGACAGCATCAACATCTCAGATTCCCAGAAGTCTCAATGTCTGGGGGCCCCCGAGCCCCTACACCTTACAAGGGGAATATTAACTGAAGGCTTGATTAAATAGATGAGTCTTAAGTCTAGATTTAAAGATTGGAACTATGTCAGAATCTCGGATTAGAGCTGGAAGGCTATTCTATAATTGAGGGGCTTTAAAGGAGAAAGCTCTGCCTTCGGCTGTAGTCTTACAAATTTTTGGAACTAAGAGAAATCCAGCATTTTGGGAGCACAAAGGGCGAGATAGGTTGTAGTTAGCAATGAGTTCATTCAGATATTGTGGGGCAAGACCATTTAATGCCTTATAGGTCAACAGAAGAATTTTAAATTCAATTCAATATTTAATCGGAAGCCAGTGTAATGCTGTGAGAGTGGGACTAATATGATCGAATTTCCTAGCCTTAGTTAGGACTCTAGCTGCAGCATTTTGTACAAGTTGTAGCTTCTTTATGGACTGTTTAGAGCACCCAATTATAAGACCATTACAGTAGTCCAATCTTGACTAGACCAAAGCATGACCAGCTTCTCTGTCTGCATCAGCTAACGAAAGTAAGTGTCTCAGCTTGGCAATATTACGTAAATGGAAAAAGGCAGCCTTAGTGACATTGCGTATATGTGTGTCAAATGAAAGATCCGAATCAATAGTGACACCTAAGCTTTTTGCGGTAGATTTAGGTGTTACTGAAAAACCATCCAGGGTAAGGGGAATATCAGCCCAATTGCTTCTAGCAGCTTTGGGCCCAAGAATCAGCACCTCAGTCTTATTGGAATTTAGTTGAAGAAAATTAGACGCCATCCAGTTTTTAATTTCCTGGATGCAGTTCTCAATTTTGAGAATAGTGGTGATATCATCCGAATTGGAAGATATATACAACTGAGTATCATCTGTGTAGCATTGGAAGTTAATACCATGCCTACTAATGATAGTGCCCAGTGGTAGCATATATAATGAGAATAATATTGGGCCCAGTACAGATCCTTGTGGGACGCTATATTTTACCTTAGAATGCTCTGAGCGTTCGTTATTTACTAGTACAAATTGGTAATGATCTGTCAGGTAGGACCTGAACCAGGAGAGTGCTTGACCTCTTATGCCAATGAGTGTCTCCAGCCTATTTAGTAGAATATTATGATCAATGGTATCAAATGCAGTATGAGAAAAGAAACGTGTCCTTTATCAGAGGAAATTAAGAGATCGTTCAGTACTTTAGCCAGTACAGTTTCAGTGCTGTGATGGGGTCTAATTCCAGGCTGAAATAACTCAGACATGTTCTGTCTGTAAGAAAGAAGAGAGTTGCGAAGAAACTACTTTCTCTAAAATTTTGGATATGAACGACAGATTAGAGATTGGCCTAGAGTTTGACAGTTCCTGGGGATTAAGACCAGGTTTTTATATGAGCTGCTTGGTGACTGCAAGTTTAAATGAAGTTGGGAATGTAACACAGGCTCAGAGAATAATTTATTATAGTAAGCAACGGTTCTACATTGCTATGCAGTAATTCTTTAAGTAGATGGGTTGGTACGGCATCTAATATGCATGTGGAGTGCTTAGCAGATTCTACCAATGAAATAAGCTCCTCACGACCAATCAGGGAGAAGAACTCTAAAAGGGCATCAGAGCTGACCAGACAGCTGTCAAGGTACATTGGCATGTTGACAGGCTCTGAGATAGCATAACTACTTTTTCCCCTAATTTTATCAATCTTACCATTAAAGAATGTCATAAAATTGTTACTGCTGCACTCTAGTGGGATTACTGAATTGATTTGTTCATGACTCCTCGTTAGGCTAGAAACAGTTTTAAATAGGTTTTAAAACTGAAGTGGTTTTATGTTTTTCTATTAAAGCCGATAAGTATGATGATTTTTCCATATGGAGGGCATGCTTATATTCAATAAGGCTGCTTTTCCATGATACTCTATACACTTCTAACTTAGAATTCCTCCATTTGCGCTCCAGGAATCGCGCAGCTCGTTTAACTCTATGCTTGTGCTTATTGTACCAAGGCGCTATTCTTCTCTCAGTGGCTCTCTTGTATTGTAATGGCGGAACCTTGTCTAAAGCTGAACGAAGAGAAGTCTTGACGTGCTCAGTAAAATTTATGCTAAAAGAGTCACATAGATTTTCAAAATGGATGTTAAAATCACCAACTATAATCACCTTATCGGCTGATAGCACTACATGAGACAGGGAGTCTGAAAACTCCTGCAAGAACTCAGAATATGAACCAGGGGGTGGTAAATAGTAATTAAGATAAACGACTGCTTTGTTTGTTGCTAAATTTGAAACTGTGAGGATGAGATGTTCAAAAGAATTAAACTTGAGGCCGGATTTTTGAGAAACTACTATATTGGAATCATATATGGTGGCGACACCACCTCCTCGACCATTTGGACGGGGGTTATGGACATATCTATAGCCAGAGGGAGAAGCTTCATTTAGGGCCATATAGTCGTCTGGCTAGGTCCAGGTTTCCGTCAAGCAAAACGCATAGATTATGATCGGTAATCATTTCATTAACATAAAGTAATGATTTGGATGACAGGGATCTAATATTTAGCAGTCCTAGTTTCAGATTTAAATTATTCTTAGAGGGAGCATAACTGAATTTAACAATGCAGCTGACCAATACCTGGTTTAATAACAACAGGATCACTGTGCTTGATTGGCCAGCAAACTCTCCTGAACTTGTCAAGAGGAAGATGAGACACCAAACCCTGCAATGCATACTGGCTGAAGGTGCTATCAAACCAACCTGGGCTTCCATACCCAGGTTCCATACTCAGCAGTGCCACAGGCTGATCGCCCCCATGCCCCGTCACATTGATGCAGTAATTCATGCAAAAGGAACATCAACCAATTATTAAGTGCATTTACTGTACATACTTTTCAGTAGGCCAACATTTCAGAATTAAAATATTTTTTAATTATGTATATATATATTCAGTTAAATAATAAACTGAAATATATATAAACGTTAAATATTTATTCAGTTGTATAATATAGAATATTATATTAAAATTTTCTGAGATATTGACTTTTGGGTTTTCATTGGCTGTAAGCCATAATCATCAACATTAGGAGAAATAAACACTTAAAATTTGTTTGTCATGAATCTATATAATATATGTGTATAACATTTTGTATTGAATTACTGAAATAAATAAACTTTTTGATGATATTCAATTTTTTTTTTGATGCACTTGTACATCCCATTATAATGGATTTATCTATCAATCAATCAATCAAATTTTATTTATATAGCGCTTTTTACAACAGTTGTTGTCACAAAGCAGCTTTACAAGTGCCGAGTCCTAGCCCCCAGTGAGCAAGCCAAAGGCGACAGTGGCAAGGAAAAACTCCCTCATCATCATGTCCTCTGCAGCAGTCCGTGTCTCCTATCGTCCACCAGCAGTGCAGGTTGCATGGTGTTTAAAGTATTGGAGAAGTTTAAGAACACAGCTGACCCAGCTCTCTGGCACCTCCAGCTGGGGCTATGATCTGGGCAGAACGTCTTATTACAGCACTCTCTATCCACTTGTGGGCAATAAAAGTACAGTTAGAAAGTAAATTCATTGCTGTATTGGTTCTGAGATCATCCACAATCAGCTTTTTCAGTACATCATGTGGGATGTGATCATTACAGATCAGTTTCTGTCTGATCAAATTTGTTTGCTACCTTGTGCCATCCACTTCACTCCTCTCTCACTCTACATATTTTGGTTATGTAAGTATTAAGTAACTTAACTGAATATACCTCAACTTATTATGCTATAAAAATTGACTCAATGAAAAATAATGAGTACAAATTACTAAAATTACCACAAGCTTACTGAAATATATTTAAATATATATAAAAAAGTATCAGTATGTTCAGCATACTATGATGGAAAAGTACTTACAAAAACCTGTCACACAGGTACCCATGAAACCTACCTGTGCTTAAGGTGTGACATTTGCCTCATATGCCTCGTGGTTATTTTAATTTGCTCAGTTAATTGTAAATAAAAGCAGACTACCAATTTTGCTGACTGCTGAAAAATGTTAATTTTGCAGACTGTTGAAGATGTTGAACAGTTTCTGAGATCCCCGTATTCGAGTCATTCACAAGATGGTAACAATCTGCTGAAGACTTTAGATTCCAAATGTAACATGATCCAGGAACTAATGGCTGTGTTTGAGGACCTAAAATCAGGTATCTAGTCAGTCTTTTCCTTGTATTCTTGTTATGTGAAGTGATGTGGAGGTTTACAGGATTAAACACTCTTCTCTTTTATTCATTAGGCCCAGATCTTCATTGCTTGAAGACTAATTTGAAACAAAGTGAAGGACTGTCACCACACAATAGGTTGCAGTTGAACTATGTCAAAAAATGTGATCCAGGAGCATTTGTTCCACAGGTTTTTAAATTTGGGCCCATGCTACACAATGTCATTCTGGCAAGATCAATTACCAAATCTGTGCAAATAGTGGCAGCAAAAATTTCCCTCCAGCAAATAATTTTGTCACTTGAAACAGAAAAGGATGAATCACCTGGTAAAACCTCGCCTGTTTGTGATACAGAAGTGGAGTCCTTTAGCCAAGATGAGTCCAAAGGCAGAGAAATGGAAGATGTCAATAACAACTTGCAAAAGAACACTATTGCAGCCAAAGCTCAAATTCAGAGAAATTATGCAAATCCCTTCGTCCCCAAAGAAATCTTTTCTGACATGAGAACTCAGAATGTGACCACCCTCCTCTTTGATCAACAGTTTGGAAATGACCTTGAAGTTCAACATCAGAAACAAACTTCCTCTCAGCTCATGCATTTTCTGAGAACAAACCGAAAGGCAGAACAAGGGCCTGAGCTCAGTCTATCTTGTGCTGTGGACAGGCCTTCAACGTTAGTGCAACAGCAGAACAGCAAAACCGAACCAAGTATGGCTGACCGGAATACATCACAGAATGCACGGAAGAGGCGGTTATCCTCTGAAATGGACGCTTGTAGGCCCATCTTCAAATTAAAAAACAACCGTGCAGGATCTGTGACCTACAGTTGTATGATTGCTACACCCTCTGAGCTGTGGGATATTGGGGATATTTCCATAGAGTTGAGAAACTTCACGCCGGAGTTGATGTCTGATGAAAGCTTGGCTTTGGCTAACTGTAATGACTCTAAGGTTTTGGATGCCTTCAGTCTAAGCATCTGTCCTTCAAAAAATGTAACTGTGGCGTCGGAAGAAGGGATGGGCCAATGTGGCCCTGACAAACTGATGAATAGGTCAGTGGATGGGGATGAGGCCTTAGTAAGAATTCCTGAATTTCAGATTAAGAAATTTGAAGAGATGCCTGTTATTGCCACCCATGTGATCACCCCTAGCAATTTCTACATACAACATCAAGACACCAACCTACAGGAACTGTCTGAAATCGTGGCGTAAGTAGCAGTTAGTCTTATTCTTTTGTGTAGCTTTTTTTCATAATGTTGATAATATTGAACTTTGTTCTGTGAACATTAAAACAGAAGGAAAAGGTGCGAGTCCTATGCTGAGAAGAACATCATCCCAGATCTTGGCACTTATGTAATGGGATGGTTTCCCGAAGAGAAGTTATGGTGTCGTGCCCAAGTAGCAAAGATTTGCGGAATAAACAAAGGTGAGATTTGAAGCATGGCGAAAATTTAACTGTTAAAGTCTACAAATTAATCTATTTTTAAAAATATTTTAAACAGGTAATCATCACTTACACAGCAGACTGGAGTCCATCAAAAATATTGAAGTGGAGGTCAGGAGAATTGACTATGGGGATTCAGCTTGCCTTTCTCTTTGGAACGTCAAGGAATTTTGTAAAGAAGTCGCTAAAATACCAGTCCAAGCTTTGCATGTCTCTCTGGCCAATGTATGTGTCATACATGTTCCTATAAGAATAAGCCTACTCATATTTGTCAAAATTGTGTTTATGCTTTTAATATGAATTTGATGTTTGTACCTTACTAGGTAAACCCAGTGAATGGAGAGAGCTGGTCTACTGATGCTCTCAGTTGGTTCAAAGACAAAGTGAACAACAGAATGCTTTATGCCAGGCTCTACCCAGAGGACTCTAAGGTTATGGTGGAGCTCTTCATGGAGAAAGGGAAGATTGGGGCCATGAGGTACATTGGATTACAGATATAAATACAGTTCTAATTGAAATTTCATAGAAGCACCAACGAAAGAGTTTTATGTATTGTGAAAAGACATTGAAGTTGACAATACTGTATAAATCAGGAAAGTGAAAACATTTACAGGAAATACTATATTTCCAAAAGTATTCGCTCACCTTCCTTGACTCACATATGAGCTTAAGTGACATCCCATTCTTAATCCATAGGGTTCAACATGATGTTGGTTCACCCTTTGCAGCTAGAACTGCGAAGGGCGTTTATGGGTATTTTTGACAATTCTTCCAAAAGCGCATTTGTGAGGTCACATACTGATGTTGGATGAGAAGGCCTGGTTCTCAGAACGCCTTTGGGATAAATTAGAGGGGAGACTATCAGGTTGAGGTCAGGACTTTGTGCAGGCCAGTCAAGTTCATCCACACCAGACTCTGCCATCCATGTCTTTATGGACCTTGCTCTTCATGTTGGAAGTGGAAGGGGCCAACTCCAAACTGTTCCCACAAAGTTGGGAGCAGCTTCTGAAAAACAACCTCACACCATAATCCCCCTCCACCAAACGTTACACTTGACACAATGCAGTCAGACAAGTACTGTTCTCCTGGCAACCACCAAACCCAGAGTTGTCCATCAGATTGCCAGATGGAGAAGCTTGATTCGTCACTCCAGAGAACGCACCTCCACTGCTCTAGAGTCCAGTGGCGGCGTGCTTTACACCACTGCATCCCATGCTTTGCATTGCACTTGGTGATGTATGGCTTGGATGCAGCTGCTCAACCATGGAAACCCATTCAATGAAGCTCTCCGTACACTGTTCTTGAGCTAATCTGAAGGCCACATGAAGTTTGGATGTCTGTAGTGATTGACTCTGCAGAAAGTTGGCGACCTCTTTGTACTACGCGCTTCAGCGTGCTCGGTCAGCCTACCACTGCGTGGCTGAGTTGCTGGCCTCCTATCACTGTTCCCCGCTGGAATTCACTGAGCTCCTGAGAGCGACCCATTCTTTCACAAATGTTTGTAAATGTTTTCTACACCTGTGGCCATGGAAGTGATTGGAACACCTGATTCCGAAAACGTGGAAGGGTGAACGAATACTTTTGGCAATATAGTGTACCTGAGGGATTGTAGCTATATTGGTTGTATGATAGAACTTGGCTGACTGCGTGTTAAACACACAAGATTATTAAGTGTTACACACGCAAGCACTATTAAGTCACTATGTGTACTTTCCCACGCACACTTGCATACCTAGACCTTTGAAAAAAGTGTGTAGTGAGCATGCATAGTGAGCATATAGGACACGATTGCTCTGATTGTCAATGTAAATTTAGTTTAGTTATGAGGATTGGCCAGTAGTTGTTACTTCTCGTCTTTAGAGAATACCTTAACTTTACAAGCTGAATGAATGTGGAGTATTAGGATCGTAAAGGATATCTAAACTGATTTGCTTGTTGACAAACTGCATACAAAGATTTTATTTTGTAATTTGTCCATCTAGTAGCAGTTTACTATATGTGGTAAAGTGCTGCCTTTTTATGGCTCTCAACAAACTCATGCTACATCTGAACTATTTAACAGGCTGTGAAACTGCAGCCAAGTGGTTGTTTGATGTGTTATTCATTCATGAACATAACTGTACTGTATCATCTGAAGTACCTCTGCTTCATACATACTTCAGCCTCATTCACACACAAGCAAAACATGTTTTCCCCCAACAGACATGAACGTTCTGGATTGCAGAACTAATTTACATTTATTCTAACAGAATATTGGATTTGGTAATTGTCTTGTTGCTTATTCACAACAGGAGAGGTGCTTCTCTGTCTCTGAGACTGGCTCAAAATGGACATGCGAAGCATAACCACATGAACATGGCACTGAAAAGAAGTGGGTACACGTTTTTACTCGTCACTAGAGGGCATCAGTCTTTCGCAGTGCATTCCAGTAAAGTTCATTGTGGTATTTGTCTTGCAGGTCATGCCCAAACGCAATCAAAAAAACAGGCACTGGAATGGGAAAAATATCTTATCGCTTGTTGCTCTCAAAACAGATGATGACACTACTCAATATACAATGAAGACATGTGGACCCAAGTGCTCAGTTTTTGATTATCTGAGCTTCTGTTTTGTTAATTGTTTGACATTCTGCTTTTTGTAAAATGTGCATTTAAATGTTTAGTTAAATTGATAAGTCTGTTAATCATTTTCAGTTTTATATTTAGATTTCAGAAGTTATGTTCAGCTGTTTCAGCTGATATTGGATAACATAGGCGTGATTTACTTTCTGTTCTGGTCATTCTAATTTGACTTACCATTGTTTTATTTTATTTATATATAATGGATGGTCCTGTGGCTCAAAGCATTTTAGCCTGTGCCTCTGCCCAAAAAAAGCCTTGTTTGACACCTACTGATTGTTAGATGATGCAGCTCATTGCTCCACTTAATGAAGATTTGTGCAATATGTAAATGATGGCCCCCTGATAACACTGAAGGTATATGCTTAACTAAAGGATCTATTGTATGAACATCCTGTTACTGACCACAGATCAGGTAAATGCTGGTCTACACGAATGCATTTACACAAAGTTAATGCACGAAGCACATGCCACAGTGCATCTGCACTGTGTTAGTGTAATACACACTGCAGGGAGTTAGCAATGAGGAAATTGAAACTGTCTTTATCAAATAAACCTATTTTCTTCCCTCAAATTGTATCTACACTCAGGCCTTAGGCATATGTTTACCTGATCGATGGCCACCTCTGTTGTGCATTCAGATAGGCAATGAAAAGTTACCCAATAATATTCCTTGTATACTTATGTACAAGAAATAAATCTATTTAGACATGCATTACGTTATTGTATTTCTGTATGAGTGTTATTATTGTAATAATTACTATTACTACAAAGAAACAAAGAATACATATTAAGGCCTAGACACAGCCTTATTGGAGACAGCCAATTGCTCAGTGTGTGTGGCATCAGAATAGATGGACTTCCTGCCATGGAGGGGGCATCATTGGATTTCTGTCTCCAAGGTTAATAACAGCTCTGTATACATTTGAAAGGTGTATTTCATTCTGGGTGCTTGAGGTTTCTGTGCAGTATCTTAGCAGCTCCCACTCTTCTGGATGGAGATCTTTGATGTTATTCCTGGGATCTGCGGAAGCCACTCACACCCAGTTTGGAGGTCATAGCCTCTAGTGTTCCATTTACCACAAGAACTACTGTTGCCTTTAACTTTCACAACTTCTCTAGCTATTTTGTCAACCCTTGGTATTTTTCAGGCTGTTTGTGTTCCTTGTTCCTGATGGTATCACGTGGGGTTGCTACATCCATCACCGTGGCTCTCTTCTGCTGTCTGTCAGTCCCTGCTGTGTGCTAGGTTGGGTAACTATTTTGTCCTTTAGTCCCAGAGGATCTTAACTTGATCATGTTTTCCCCATGTTTTTTACCCCATGTTTTCCTTGGAAGGTCCAGCACTTACATGGCATAGATGGTATCTATATACTATGCCTGCTTCTCGGTTATGATACTCCATGTAAGCTCTGCCTGCTAGCATCTTGCACCATGCTGTAATATGCTGGATCATCATCAGGGCATCTTTGTAACAGTCTGCATCTGGGATCCTGCCTGATGTGGTAGTTCCGATCTACTGATCTTGTATTCAGAGCTTGTTCCTGTGTTGACACGAGTAGTGTGTCTGCTGTCTTTCAATCCAGTCTTTTCCAGCCATTGGTAGGATTTTACCATATCGGCCACTTAGATTATTTGCTGGTATTCAAATTATTGAGGTACTCATTAATCATTTCATGACGTGGAGCCATCTTCCTGGTGTACTCCTGGATCTTTTGATGTTTCATCCTGGATGGTGGCTTGGATTCTCACTGTTCCTTGGTCCCCCTTCTTCTGCTTAGTGTATGGTGTCAGAGTGCTGGATTTGGGATGAAACCCTCCGTGCATTGTGAGGAGTTTCTTTGTCTTGATGTCATTGGCTTCTATCTCCTCCTTTGGTCAGCTGACTATGCCTGCAGGGTGTCCGATGTGTCTTGAGTGTATGTGTTGATGGGCCAGATCAACATGTTTTTCCCTTTCATGATTCATGGTTGTTACCTTCTAGTAGTACAGTCCCCTCTGTTCTAGATAACTTACTTCTCCTTGTAACCGTCCGACTGCAAATATCTAGTCCGAATGACGTTCTGATGCTGTTGCTATACACTTACCGGCCACTTTATTAGGTACATTAGGTTGGACCCTTTTGCCTTCAGAACTGCTTTAGTCCTTCATGGCATATATTCAACAAGGTACTGGAAACATTCCTTGGATAGGAATGATGGCATCAGACAGTTGCTGCAGATTTGTCTGCTGCACATCCATGATGAGATTCTCCCATTCCACCACATCCCAAATGTGCTTTATTGAATTGAGATCTGGTGACTGTGGAGGCCATTCAAGTATAGTGAACTCATTGTCGTGTTTAAGAAACCAGTCTGAGATGATTCGCGCTTTATGACATGGCACGTTATCCTGCTGTAAGTAGCCATCAGAAGATGCGTACACTGTGTTCATAAAGGGATGGACATGGTCAGCAACAATACTCAGGTCTAAACCCTAGAGATGGTTGTGTGTGAAAATCCCAGTAGATCAGCAGTTTCTGAAATACTGCCAGCACGCCTGGCACCAACAACCATGCCACGTTCAAAGTCACTTAAATCACCTTTCTTTCCCATTCTGATGCTCGGTTTGAACTGCAGCAGATCATCTTGGCCATGTCTACATGCCTAAATGCATTGAGTTGCTACCATGTGATTGGCTGATTTGACATTTGTGTTCATGAGCAGTTGGACAGGTGTACCTGATAAAGTGGCAGATGAGTGTATATCCTGGTGAGCTGAATTGGTGTCTTGCTCACTTCTGGCCAATATCTTGATTTCATCCTTGTAGAGGAGGCAGTTGATTGATTGTTGCTACATTCCATGGCTGGTGTCCTTAGCCTCTGGTGATAATTTTACTGAGGGGGTTCAGGCCTTTGCATAACAGCAGGTCATCACCTCAGTAAATCGTACAGTTGATGGGCACTCATGCAGTTGGCCTGTAGGGTTGTCTTCCACAGCCCCACTGAGGTCTTAATGAAAGCTCTTAGAACCTTCTTGATGTTATACAGCCTCAATTATTCTAGGATCCATATGTGTGGCTGTCATTCATACACTTTTTGTAGTCAATCTAGGAATTGTACAGGTTGGTATGTGGTTTTACAGAGTGAAATGTGGTTTATCCAACAGTAGCTGGTGCTTAGCTCCTCTGGTGTTCTTACCAATGCTGTTTTGGGCCCCACTCATGTCTTCTTCTTTCGGCAATTCCCATTTAGGGGTCGCCACAGCGGATCAAACTCCTCCATCTGGCCCTGTCCTGAGTGTCCTCCACTGAGACACCAGCCACTCTCATATCCTCTACCACTGCATCCATAAACCTCCTCTTAGGTCTACCTCTCCTCCTCTTACCTGGAAGTTCCATCCTCAAGACCCTCCTACCAATATACCTCTCCTCCCTCCTCTGTACATGTCCAAACCATCTCAATCTCGCTTCTCTATCTTTATCTCCAAAACATGCTACATGTGCTGATCCTCTAATAATAAACTCATTTCTGATCCTATCCTTCCTTGTCACTCCAAATGAGAATCTCAACATCTCCATCTCCCTCACCTGTCTCTTTGTCAGTGCCACTGTCTCCAGTCCATACAACATAGCAGGTCTCACTACTGTCCTATAGATCTTTCCTTTCATTCTAGCCGACACCCTTCTATCACAGATCACCCCAGACACTTTATGCCATCCACACCACCCTGCCTGCACTCTCTTCTTTACCTCTCTGTACCCTCGACCCTAAGTAGGTGAACTCTTCAACCTTCACCAAATCAACTCCTTGTAACTGGACCTGTCCACTGTCTGCCCTCTCATTCACACACATGTACTCTGTTTTACTCCTGCTCACTTTCATTCCCCTGCTCTCCAAAGCATATCTCCATCTTTCCAAGCTCACCTCCACCTGCTCCCTACTCTCACTACAGATCACAATGTCATCAGCAAACATCATAGTCAAAGGGGACTCCTGCCTAACCTTGTCCATCAGTCTGTCCATGACAATTGCGAACAGGAAGGGACTCGGGGCTGATCCCTGATGTAGTCCTACCCCAACTTTAAACCCGTCTGTCATTCCTACCGCACATCTCACTGCTGTCACACTGTTCTCATACATATCCTGCACTACCCTCACATACTTTTCTGCTACTCCTGACTTCCTCATACAATACCACAGCTCCTGTCTCGGTACTCTATCATAAGCTTTCTCTAAGTCAACAAACACACAATGTAACTCCTTCTGTCTTTCCCTATACTTCTCCATTAACACTCTCAAAGCAAATAGCATCTGTGGTGCACTTAGCTGGCATGAAACCATACTGCTGCTCACAGATCTCTACCTCTCCTCTAAGCCTAGCTTCCACTACTCTTTCCCAGATTTTCAGGCTGAGACTGATCAACTTTATTTCCCTGTAATTACTACAGCTCTGAACATCGCCCTTATTCTTGAAAATCGACACCATTATGCTTCGTCTCCACTCCTCAGGCATCTTCTGACCTTCCAAAATTCTGTTAAATAACCCAGTCAAAAACTCCACTGCTGTCTCTCCCAAACATTTCCATTCCTCCACTGCAATATCATCCGGTCCAACTGCCTTACCACACTTCATTCTCCGAATTGCAGCCCTTACTTCCTCTTTGCTCACCTGAGGCACTTCCTGATTCACAACCTCTACCTCTTCTAACCTTCTTTCCCTTTCATTCTCTTGATTCATCAGTTCCTCAAAATACTCCTTCCACCTTCCCAAGACACTCTCCTCACTATAGGTGTATAATCCAGGTTCAGAAAGTAAAAGTCCTTACCAGGATTTTGCTCAAGCTTACTAAATTTTCTGATCCAGGTAAAATGAGTGGAATCAACACAATCCAGGAAGCCTGAGCAAAATCCTGGTGAGGACTTTTACTTTCTGAACCTGGATTATACACCTCTGCTCCTCACCAGACAACACATTTCCATCTTTATCCTTTATCATCCTAACCTGCTGCACATCCTGCCCATCACGGTTTCTCTGTCTGGCCAATCTGTACAGATCCTTTTCCCCTTCCTTAGTGTCCAACTTCTCATACAGCTTGCTATATACCTTCTCTTTAGCTTCTGCCACTGCTCTCTTTGCCTTATGACACATCTCCTTGTACCTCTGTCTACTTTGTTCATCTCGCTGAAAATCCCAATTCTTTTTAGCCAACCGCTTTCAAGTACCAAGTACCTTCCTAGCCACATCCCTCGCTGCATTTGAAGTCTCATCCCAGGTATCCAGAACACCACCACCATTACCCAGTACCTGCCTCACCTCATCCCTGAATTTTACACCACAGTCCTCATCCTTTAACTTCCACCACCTGATCTTAGGTTCCGCTCTCACTCTCTTCCTCTTCTTCACCTCCAAACCCATCCTACATATCACCATCCTATGCTGTTTAGCTACACTCTCCCCTGGTAACACCTTGCAATCACTAACCTCTTTCAGGTTTCGTCTCCTACAGAGGATATAGTCGACCTGTGTGCATCTTCCCCCACTCTTATAAGTTACCCTGTGCTCTTCCTTTTTCTTAAAGTAAGTGTTAACTACAGCCATCTTTATCCTTTTAGCAAAATCTACCACCATTTGTCCTTCTGTATTCCTTTCTTTAACACCATATCTACCCAACACCACCTCATCACCACTGTTCCCTTAACCAACATGTCCATTTAAATCTGCTCCAATAACCACTCTCTCTTCTTTAGGAACCAGCAAAACAACTTCATCTAACTTTCTACAGAATTCTTCTTTCTCTTCCACATCACAACCTACCTGAGGAGCATAAGCACTCATGACATTCATCATCACCCCATCAATCTCTAACTTTACACAGATCACCCTGTCACTTCAGGCATGAAAATCTGTCACCTTTCGGCGAAATTCGCCGTTTTGAAGTTGAAAAGGGTGACCTACGTGAATCGTGTAGATCCGATGAGTTTTTTGTTTGGGGGGGGGGGGGGGGGGGGGGTCGGGAGATTATATGTATATATTTTAATTATCATATTGACTTAATAAGCAAACAGAGCACTTCCGAAATCGGCAATTTCAATGACAGTGGCCAGCAGTTTCCGCCCAGAACCTTCATATTCATAGAGGCCAAATAGCGTTTCAATCATACGAACGTTCTTCATTCATGTTATTCATTTACTGCTAAGCGGGACGAGAAGCAGGACCTAGTGCTACACCGCGGACAAGTCAGAAGAGCGTACATTTACCACTACATTTACCAGATCGTACATTTACCACTACATTTACCAGATCGTACATTTTAATTGGGTGGATTTAATTGGGTTATTAATGGTCAATCGTTTTCATATTTTGCGGTAAAACAAAGTTACTGCCGTTCGCTACAGCGTTGAACACTGTCAGATCTAGTCACAAGCTCTTGTGATAAATAGGTAGATAGATGGGCCTATTAAGTTCGCGTCAACCCGTTTAACGGTGACATAAAATAAGAATCAAGATTTTTTTCTAGTGTGTCTGTAGTTGTAACTGGTGAATCCAGGGACGTGTGAGGATCACATTCGCACCAGGGCTGAAAAGGTTGAAGATGAAGTTGTAAACTCTTGTCGTTTGAGTCTACCCTGTGCTTTAGCTCATGTTATAAAATAAAAACACGTGAACCCTGGTATTTTTACAATGATTTTCGCCGCTGATGTATTTATTGGTTCATTAAGACGTAGGCCTAATGGTTTTGACTGAGCCAATGGCGAAAGCGGCTTCGTGCGTTTACAGATTGCGTTTACATTGAATCCATTGACATGACAGTCAAAAAAATTTTTTTATGGATTTTACTATATTTTACGGAGCCCGTAAGGTGACATCATGTAAAAAATAAATAAATAACGCGTGGCCACGACTTATTAACGCGTGGGAACGAGATACTAACGTCGCCTTTCACACGCGGCAACAAAGTTTATTTTTTTCACAGCAAAGCAAGCAGATCCCAGGGATGTTCGCGAACTGACTGCCCAAGGAAGGTAAACCTGGCTTTATATAAAGTAATACTTAATTATCTTGTTCGCACGCGTTGGTAAGTCGTTCGCATGCGTTAGTAAGTCGTGGCCACGCGTTATTATATTTTTTACATGATGTCACCTTACGAGCTCCGTAATATTTGGCATCACCTGTCGCTGTATCCCCGTACACCAGCAGCCACCCCCAACCCCCCCCCCCCCCCCCCCCCCCGTCGCAGTATACTCATGACGTCACATGTCAACGCCCCCCCCCACATGTCAACGCCCCGTCGCCGTATCCCCATGACGTCACATGCCCCGCCCCCTGGTCTTCTCACCTTTTTAACCCCTGACCCATTTTCATGCCTGCACTTACTCTCTCTTTACCTCCACTACACTCTTACTAAACTCATCCTTCAGGATTACCCCTACTCCATTTCTCTTCCTGTCTACACCATGATAGAAGAGTTTGAAGCCACCACCAATGCTCCTGGCCTTGCTCTCCTTCCACTTGGTCTCCTGTTCACACAGTATATCTATCTTACTCCTCTCCGTCGCATCAGCTAGCTCTCTCCCTTTACCTGTCATAGAGCCCACATTCAACGTACCAACTCTTAACCTCCACCCTCCTGCTCTGCCTCCTCTCCTTCAGCTTCAGAACCCTCTTCCCCCCTCTCCTCCTCCTCCTTGTCCCAACAGTAGTCCAATTTCCACTAATGCCCTGTTGGACAACAGCACCAGTGGCGGTCATTGTTAACCCGGGCCTCGACCAATCCGGTATGGAATTTCTATTTTTGATCCGCATCATTTGATTTGGCGTAGTTTTTACACCGGATGCCCTTCCTGACGCAACCCTCCCTATTTATCTGGGCTTGGGACCGGTGTTCTGAAAATCTGTGCTACCCCTCGAGCTGTCCTACCTTGGGCTACTGCGCATGCGCATGCTAAGATTACGTCACTCTCAGCGCACATGGCGCACACCCGTAGCACAAAATTATAGACATATCTATCGATTCTTGCTACCATGTCAAAATGTAGTACCACAGCAGTAGCTGTACGTACGATCATGTTATAGGCTATATTACCTTATCCGAACGTGCTTCTACCATTGATACTGTATGTACGATCATTTAATAGGCTATATTACCTTATATGAACGTGCTTGTACCATTAATACTGTAGGTACGATCATTTTATAGGCTACATTACCTTATCCAAACATGCTTCTACCATTAATACTGTAGGTACGATCATATTATAGGCTATATTACCTTATCAGAACATGCTTCTACCATTAATACTGTAGGTACGATCATTTAATAGGCTACATTACCTTATCAGAACGGGTGTACAGCATTAATACTGTAGGTACGATCATATTATAGGCTATATTTACCTTATCAGAACGTGTGTACAGCATTAATACTGTAGGTACGATCATATTATAGGCTATATTTACCTTATCAGAACGTGTGTACAGCATTAATACTGTAGGTACGATCATATTATAGGCTATATTTACCTTATCAGAACGGGTGTACAGCATTAATACTGTAGGTACGATCATATTATAGGCTATATTTACCTTATCAGAACGTGTGTACAGCATTAATACTGTAGGTACGATCATTTTATAGGCCACATTACCTTATCAGAACGTGCATCCAGCATTAAAACAGTAGGTACGATCATTTTATAGGCTACATTACCTTATCAGAACGTGTGTACAGCATTAATACTGTAGGTAGGTATGATCATTTTATAGGCTATATTACCTTATCCGAACGTGCTTCTACCATTAATAAAATCACAAGTCATTATTGAAACAATGCACTGGAGCAAAACAAATTTTAATTATACATTATGATACAGTTATTGCAAATTATTCTAGAATAAAACTGTGAACATAAAAAATACTACAAAAATAACACTGCAGTTTTGGTCTCTCAGCGTTGGTCTGTTAAAATTTCTGTACTGCATCGGTAGTTGTACCATTTCTGTTATGTTCTTGTCGTCAGCATCACCTTCTAACATGGAGAAATGACAGCGCAAACGTCATGAACGTTACATGGTTATTTACTTGTATTTAAGAAAATTGCTTCAGAAATATAAAATAGCCAAACTGAACGAATGTTAAGCGTTAAGAAGTGCTCGTTTTGAGGTGAATCAACTAAAACCAGTTAGTGTAGGACACTAGAATGAACAGATGGATAAAATCGAGTACGGCGAGGCTAAAACAGACATTTGAAACCTCCACTTGTTGGAAACACTCGAGCAAATAGTAATATTTACGAGGTCTTTCTTAGGATAATCACAAAAATATTTAACAATTGTCGAAAAAACACAATAAAATGCAAAAAGATTTACATTGCAATATGATTAAATACGATAAATGGGCAAAACTCACCGTTATTCCAAGACAAAAAACAGCTGGTAGCGCAAAATTCTGGGCTACGCTGACAGTGACGTAATCTTAGCATGCGCATGCGCAGTAGCCCAAGGTAGGACAGCTCGAGGGGTAGCACAGATTTTCAGAACACCGGCATTAAAATACACTGGTGTGTGCACCCTAGCTAGGTTTGGGCCCCACTCATGTATTGAGCCATATACCTATTAATCTTGGCCATAATGGTACATGACAGGAGCTTACACTTTGTGCAGAGGCAGGTTATCGGCCAGTAGTTGGATGGAACTGTCCCTGAAAGCTGTCAGCTGAAAGCATAATTACTAAGAAACACCATGTGCCTGACCAAAACTTTCTCTTAACAAAAGGAAATATGTAAGGATGGGGAAAAACAACTTGCTTTATAGCTATATATGCTTTACAAGTTAAATGTTTCAGAATTTATATAAATGAAGACTCTAATATAGATATTCCAATTTCAAAACAATCACCAATGTACCAGCTTCCACCAGAGTACCATACAAACTTGACAGGATGTTTCATGCAATCATACAGGCTTGAACTACTGAAAAACCTGAACCACAGTACGGGTAAGGAACTGCAATAGAATTTACACAAAATTCTCATTTCCATCAGGAATCTCCATTGAAACACCCAGCATTATACATTGCGTTATATAATTATTTTTACCTTAACATTTGAAAATATTTCAAAACATGTTTTGTTGTTCATTAGATGTGGTCTGTTTGAAATTTTAAGCTGTATTCATCATGACCTGATTCCTCAAGGCCACAGAAAAAAATGTGAAATGTTCCTCCAATGATTAGTTCTGGAATTGCATGATCTGCACTTGTGGTTGCATCTCCCACAGGTTTTCACTGGAGCATGAGGGGCTGCTGTGTCTGTACCTGAGCCCACACTGGCCCCACAATGAGTGTGTCTGTACCTGAGCCCACACTGGCCCCACAGTGAGTGTGTCTGTACCTGAGCCCACACTGGCCCCACAGTAAGTGTGTCTGTACCTGAGCCCACACTGGCCCCACAGTGAGTGTGTCTGTACCTGAGCCCACACTGGCCCCACAGTAAGTGTGTCTGTACCTGAGCCCACACTGGCCCCACAGTGAGTGTGTCTGTACCTGAGCCCACACTGGCCCCACAGTAAGTGTGTCTGTACCTGAGCCCACACTGGCCCCACAGTGAGTGTGTCTGTACCTGAGCCCACACTGGCCCCACAGTAAGTGTGTCTGTACCTGAGCCCACACTGGCCCACAGTGAGTGTGTCTGTACCTGAGCCCACACTGGCCCCACAGTGAGTGTGTCTGTACCTGAGCCCACACTGGCCCCACAGTGAGTGTGTCTGTACCTGAGCCCACACTGGCCCCACAGTGAGTGTGTCTGTACCTGAGCCCACACTGGCCCCACAGTGAGGGTGTCTGTACCTTAGCCCGCACTGGCCCCACAGAGTGCAAGCCCTTCTGTTAGAATCAACACACAGCAATATTAATACATTTGCTGTAGTGTAGTTAAAGGTTAATAGTTGTATTGTACTAACCTGTTTGTCATGTGTTTCAACATTATAGTTTATATAAGTTGTTGCCAGTAGTAACATAAGTAACATACCAATAGTATATAAGGATACCAAGAATTTGAAGTCTACTGTATTATAATATGGCTCACTAGTCAAACAGGGAAAGCAACTTATAAATAGCACCTTTGTTTCATTGTGACAGCCAGTGTTGCTGTCCTCAAACTCCATCTTTGTGTTGCCCTTCCCTGTCGGAGGAGTTTGAACTGGTCACTTGAATAAGCTTGGACAGATCTCTGCCAAGGAGGTGGGCAAACAGACAACAGAGGGTGGGAACGATATGGTAACAGACACATAGTTCATGTGATTGGCAAAGGGGCAAAGCAGAACTCCTCTACAATTTTCACAATGACAAAATAAGTTGTAAATACTATCGTCAAAATGTTTGACATTTTTGCACTCACAAAGAGAATAAGATTATTACTGTGGACGTTTTTCCCCCCAAATATTTTTCCCTAAATATTCTAGATGCAAAAGATACTTTTCTTTTTCAGTATAAAATGTAATAACAACTGGTAATGAGAACACTCATTTGTGTAAAACTAAAATGCGCACTTGAAGAAAAATCTTATGGCATTGCAAACAACCTAAAGATCAGAGAAACAAACTGCCCAAACGTGTGTGCAGTTAATTCATAATAAATCTAATGTCCATGTCCTTTTTAATTCACAAGAAACGTGAAACGAGATGATATGCAAAAATGTTAGTTTTGTCCTTTAGGGCTGTCATTCAGGTCAAAGACGCCCGTCACTTCCCAGCCTGCCAGGCACAATGAATAATGATTCTGAGGCCTTTCTGTCCACACAGATTCATTCTTCTGCCTTGGGTAGGCGGAAATCGAGGCGTTTGATCTGAATTCCAGTCTTGTTGGCCTCAATAAAGGCCGCCATTGTATGTAAATGATTTATATAAGACCATATGACTTCTATGGTGCAGGGTAGAGGCTAGTGTCGAAGAAAGCATTTGCATTTTCTAAAGGGATGGTGTTCTTCAGTAAGCTGTCTAGTAAATTTTCACTCCCTTTTTCTGGATATGCTTGGGTACTACCAATACTGAAGGTAAATGTCTTTTTATATTTATTTTCCTGATAGAAGATTTGGTTGCTGTCATAAATTAGAAATTTGCTAGCCAAATATTTTTTTATCAAGCCTGAAGATCCACTTTACTGTGGCATTTGAATTTGATCTATATTCTTCCACACCTGAAGCCAAAACCTGAATTAATGGACTGGAATCACCGACTCTGTCCTCATAGTTTGTCCATTGGTTGTGGCTATGATCTCAGGTGCCTTGACGACAGCAAATCTGCTTTTTATTGAGCTGCGGAGGCCATCATGTGACCTTTCCAGAAACTTTGCCATTGGCTCTTCCTTTTGCATCAGGTGACTGCATGCGGCAGTAGGCCGTCGCTCGTGCTCTTAAACGGCGCCAATGCGAACAGAACACTTTTGTCATACTTTATTCCTCAAAGTATCCAAATGTCCAGATTGTGCCTGATGTGCACTATTTTCGGAGCCGGCACGGCCTATGCTGCTTACACCAAGGGCTGAGCTGGTAAATTATGCTTTTTGAGTTCATTATTAATGCTAATTATGCAAGGCCTTTTTAAGGAGAAATGTTTTATGCACTTAATGTAAGGGTATCATAAGTGTCACTAAACTGTCAGGTGGGCTTGCTTCCTCATTTAAAATATTGTTTACTTTACCTGCAGTTTATATAATAACGAATGTTTAGGTAAAGTCAATTTGAAATGTAAAACGTTTTGGTACATGTTTACGTTATGTATTTTCTCTTCAGACCTGGAAGTGAAAATGAATTGGGCGACTTTTTATGCCGTGGTCAGCGGTGTAAACAGGCACTCGACGGGCATCGGCCGCATCTGGCTCTCCGTCATCTTCATCTTCCGCATCCTGGTTCTGGTGGTCGCTGCTGAGAGTGCGTGGGGCGATGAGAAGTCCGGCTTCACCTGCAACACCCAGCAGCCCGGCTGTGACAGCGTGTGCTACGACCAGTTTTTCCCCATCTCGCACATCCGTCTCTGGGCCCTGCAGCTGATTCTGGTGTCCACGCCAGCTTTGCTGGTGGCCATGCATGTAGCTCACCGCCGCCATATCGACAAAAAGGTCCTGAAGATGTCAGGACGCAGCAGTGCCAAGGACTTTGAGCAATTAAAACATCAAAAGATGAAGATCACCGGTGCACTTTGGTGGACCTACACGATAAGCATAATTTTTCGCATCCTTTTAGAGGTGGCGTTCTTGTACATTTTTTACGTAATCTACCCTGGCTTTAGAATGGTGCGCCTTGTGAAGTGCGATTCGTATCCCTGCCCCAACACAGTGGACTGCTTTGTCTCTCGCCCAACGGAGAAGACCATCTTTACTGTCTTTATGCTGACAGTTTCTGGCATTTGTGTCTTGCTAAACATTGCAGAGGCTATTTATTTAATAAGCAAAGCATGTGTCCGATACTTTCAGAGACCAGAGGGGGACCCTAAAGGACCTTGGATCGCTCAAAAGCTGTCCTCCTACAAGCAAAATGAGATCAATCAGCTTATATCCGAGCATTCGTTCAAGCCCAGATTCAATGTAGCTAGGAAGAGCCCTGTGGACAAGGGAGAGAGATGTTCTGCTTTTTAGCAACTACCATCCTAGAGGACTGTGTCACTAATCCATCCGTAACGAGCTTAAAGTGGGGCCTCAATAATTCAATCCCTCATCCTCATCTTCACACATCTGTCCTGTTTGGTGTGGTCAATTTTACTGCAGCTGGATTATTGTCTTTCTTCGGCCAAGGGACAGTTACAAGATAAAAGATGCCTTGCATATGGAGGGATGCCACTGGTAAGGCCAACAGCTAGGATTATTTTCCTAGGCCTAGAACAATGGGAAAAGAGGGGTTGCCCAGGCAACAGCAGACATATCATGGCAGGTTAGGTTGTAGATTAAATCTGCTGTTCTGAAGTAAAGCCTGCATTCAGGTTTAGTATATAACGTTTTCAAGATACGAAAGATGAATGTTGGAAGGTTTTTCTTTTTTTTTCTTTTTTTTTTTTATAGGAAAAATATAGCGTGGGCCATCTGACTTTTTTAAGAAATAATGTCAATAATATTTTCATGGATAATGCCAAATGCTCCAATGCTCAACCTGAAACCCATGATGGACTCTTTAAAATTGAGATACTTGAGGTTTAATACACACACAAACACACACACACACACACACACACACACACACACACACGTGGTCAGTTATCCCTACTTACACTTACATTGTACTATTTTCCTGGAAGTTTTCACAGTTATTAGTTTTTCATTTGCTTGATTTTTGTCTCTGATCATTTTTACATCAGTGATCACTGACCAAATAGAAACCTTGAAATACTGAAAATGTAGTGCTTGTGCATATTTACTTGGGTGATGGTATACTCTTTTGTTAATTATTATTTTGCTTGCATATTTTTCAAAACAATGGTGTACCTCATTACTACCAAATCATGAGTCATATATATATAGAATTGGACAGGATTTTAAACATAATTTGAAGATGGTCTTTGCCAGCAAATGTAACAAAATAAGTAAATTTTGTTTTAACAGAAAAAACAGACTCCATTCTTAAATATTCTGTATCTTTCAAAATAAACATTGCATGTTTACATGTTTTCACATAGAAAATAAGAACTACATTTTTTAGTGTATCAACTTAAACAATAAAAGAGCCACACAATCAAAAATACTTGATTTAGGTATTTTGATACTTGCATGTTTGCAAAATAACATTTTTATTGTGGTTATTTATTGAATTGATTAGTGCTGCTTATTTGTTGTCATGATAAAACCTTGAAAATGATGAAAATAGACATTTCATTGAGCTCTCGTTGTAAATATTAAACATTCTTGTAGAGTGGTACTGAATAAAATTCAAGGACATTTAAATTGTCTTTTGAGTCTTTACACGTTACTTGCGTAACGTGACTTTTTTTAGCCCAGCATCTTCAGCATACATATTTTAATAACGTCTTATTCAGTTTATCTTGGTTGTCTTATTTGTTTTTACATTACTTCCTAAAGAGCTGCACCCTGGGCTGTGCTCACAGTTGTTTCACATTTAACAAGAAAAGAATAACAGAATAAGAAATGAGCCTCAAATTGAAATGGGCATGGAATAAATTTGAGATATAATCTACATCAAACCACAATATTGTGAAGTTCTGCCATGGATGAGATTTCCATCAGTGTCTTCAGGGCTCAAATGGCTGTGCTCTTCCAGCTCAACTCTCCCATGATAGGAAAGACCCCAACGCTATATTTAGCCTTACCCTTAGGTCACTTTGTGGGCGTCCCATTGGCTCCCTGCCCTGTCACTTCAAGTAACAAGCAAGCGCTGGGCCTGATAGTTTACATTAGAGCGTGTGCCCTTTGCCAAATTTAACCCTGGGGAGACGGAGAAGAGGGCCAGCAGAAGCCGTCTTTGGCAGCGTTTAACAGGTCGGGATCGCCGCAAGTGAACAGGCAACGCTCCCACGCCTTGGACAGGAAAAACGGAATTGATGTATCACTATCGGATCCGTGGCCACAGGCAGTCCGGAATTTCGTTCCTATTCAAGGACGTTGCCCTGACACGGGCCTGAGACTGGGGCCTGTGTGGCTGACCCACATGGATTCATGCAAATGGCTCCTCTTCCACCACTGGAGATGTATTCCTTGACAAGGTGGGTTACTTTATCTACACCACTGTCACTCAGTAGGAAAGCATGAATCAAAAAATAAACAGTGTTTACTCTGAGCTTAAACAGGATAGAAATGAACACCTAAAGGCACTTCAGGCACCATTCGGATTCAATGTGAAGTTATTTCAGGAAACTATCACAGTAATACAAAAACTGGGTTTATGTCTTGCCAGCTTTTCGAAGACGTTTACTGTGTCATTATGAGCCAGGCTATTTGTGACTTCTCATAGCACTGGCAAAAGCAAGTATGAATGATAAAGGGATGACCACTGCTGACTGAAGAGCTGAGCTGACTGACTACTTCTCATGTTTGAGATAAAGAGCCTCTATTTAAATAGAGTTCTCAAACACTTCTCTCTGTAGCACTTTCATACCTTCATCATGAGGTTGAAGGTTTGTAAAATAACTGTCAAACAAAACAAAGTAGTAATAAAAAAAATAATGAGAATTCTTTTTGTATAAGTCCTCATGAAAAATGCAGCAATATTACCAAATGTTGGGCTTTCTCTACTGGGATACTGTGAGAGGCCACCAAATTTGGCATTGAAATATATGTTTATGAAAAAAATATTGAACAGAAAAGGGAAAATCATAATTGTATAGCAACTGCCAAGCAAATTAAATTATATTGGGAAAAACATTCTCTTCAATATTGTGTAGTTACGATCTGTTATGTTTAAAACTAGCTCCCCTGGCAACATAAGGGGAAGCTTATAGACATGAATGTCTTCATAAGTACATAAGGGTTTAATGGTTTAATTGGGGTTTTAAAAAAAATTCTAATACTATAAACTCTTGCAGTCAGTTGAGGATCCAAGAGAAATTGAAGAACCCCCCATGGCCATGATGCTGTTACACACTTTAATATCCAGATAATGTGCAGGACCAGGCCAAAGCACGAGCAGCGATGGGAGACTGGAGTCTGCTGGGGAAGCTGTTGGAGAGTGCCCAGGAACACTCCACCGTGGTGGGCAAAGTGTGGCTGACCGTCCTCTTCATCTTCCGCATCCTGGTGCTGGGCACGGCTGCCGAGAAGGTGTGGGGAGACGAGCAGTCCGGCTTCACCTGCGACACCAAGCAGCCTGGCTGTCAGAACGTCTGCTACGACAAGACCTTCCCCATCTCGCACATCCGCTTCTGGGTGCTGCAGATCATTTTTGTGTCCACGCCCACGCTCATCTACCTGGGCCACATCCTGCTCCTGGTGCGTATGGAGGAGAAACAGAAGCAGAAGGAGAAGGAACTCTCCCTGCAGGGGGACACGCAGCCCCTTATTGTAAACGGCAAGACCAAGATGGCCCTGATACGTGACGAGCAAGGACACATTCGTCTCCAGGGCGACATCCTGCGCACCTACGTCTTCAACATCATCTTCAAGACCTTGTTTGAGGTGGGCTTCATTGTTGCGCAGTACTTCCTGTATGGGTTTGATCTCAAACCTCTTTACACGTGTGACCGGCCCCCTTGCCCAAATCCTGTGAACTGCTACATCTCCAGGCCAACCGAGAAGACCATTTTCATTGTCTTCATGCTGGCTGTGGCATGCCTGTCACTTCTTCTTAATCTCGTGGAAATGTATCACTTGGGCTTCACCAAGTGCCGGCAGGGCATCGCGTACAGAAAGACTGAGCTGTCATCTGCGCTGTCATCCAAGGCGCCCAGTGAAGCAACTGATTCATTTGGGCCCAGCTGTAACTATTTCCATGGGCACCAGCCATCTTATCAGCCTGCCCCAGGATACAGTGTTTCCACAGCTGCTGATCCAGACTCGTTCCTTCCATATAACAGCAAAGCCGTCTATAAGCAAAATAAGGAAAACTCTGCTGTCGAGAGGAATGGAAAAACAGAAGAATGTAACCTGAAAGCAAGCAAGATTTTGGGTTCAGCTAAATTGCCTGGAGATCAACAGAGCAGGATCGTCCGAACTGCCAAGCTGGCTAGCAAGAACAGAGTAGATGATCTGAGGATCTGATAGATCTGATTCTGCTCTTTAAGACTTTGAAATTAATTTATGACTAAAAGTCAATTTCAAGGCTTCTATGATGGGACAAAAAATCCTGTAATACGAACTTTTATTGTGTGATTTCATCCTCCAAAAGCTCTCCAATAGTTCTAGAACTTTCACATGTGCTACAGTGAACTGTAAGAGCAAGAAGCTAAGTGTAACTTTGACATTGTTCATAATTTATTCTATTGTTGTTTACATGACTATGGTATTTTTAAAGGATCTGATTAACAGAAATTCTGAAAGACCACTTTCAATTCTAATAGGCTTTTTAAGATCATTACAATAATAAATAAGCACTTTAGGGTTCATCCTACAGCATACATTTAAATTTTACCATTTTCATTCTCATTATATATATACATGTGTACAGTCTTCAAAGTTCCTGCTGCCATAACATGAACTTATATAGAACATTTGCACTTTCAGTCTTTTATAGCATACACCAAACAACCCTGAATGCACTTTGAGCTACAATACAATTTATGGAATACTCCAAAGGGGATAAAACAATATAATTTCAAGAAATGAAAATGAAGATAAAATCCATTCTTTTGTTTTATAAACGATTCACTTCAATTGGGAAAAAACTGTTTTTGGTTTTGACTAAAAGGGTACAGATGATATGAATTTAACCATATTCATTTTGATAAAACAACCTTAATAGCTCTGATTGTTGAAAGATATATAATGTTTATGTGAAAGATTGGACAATAAAGTTCAGTCTAACTTGTGTATATTCAACTCAAAAGCTAAAACTAAGGTATACTTATGTTGTCCAACCCTTTTTAGACATGATATCTTCTGTGTTTAGAGGAAGGGGCCAGTTGGCCTAAAGAGTTAAAATTAGAAGTCTTCTCAACTGTTTCTAAGTCACATACCAGCTTGTAACTCCTCTGCTGACTTTGTCTACATCAAAGATTCCCTATCCAGAGCTATAATTAGCTCCCAACTACTGTAATGGAAGCAACAAATTGCACACGGCATGCTGCCCTGCAGTGTTGTATAATCCAGGTTCATATAATCCTGGATTATACAACTCTGCTGCCCTGACACCAACAGTGTACAAAACAGAGTGCAATTTACAAGCCAGCCCACCTGGTGTGCACAATAGTTGCCATGTTTATTAAATCTACATTTTTCTAAATTCACATTGCCCCTCTTTAGACCTGCAGGAAAGGGCGTAAATGTGAGTATGATTGTAATGTGGTCATAGGCTTGTCTGAGGATATGTTCATTAAGAGGTCACCTACTTTAAATAAACAGTTTGACATATTGAGAGATTTGGCTCAGGTTTACGGCTATATTGCAAAGGGAAAAATAAACATTCAGTTCATGTGAATACATGTGTTGACCACTCTTTATAAACAATTGTGCAATATTTTTAATGTGTTTATTTTTCATAGTGTTACAGGTCAACTGATGAAGCAATATTTAATATGCATAATAACAGAGTATGATTTAATATTTGGCCACAGTTTACATACTGAATGGAGAAAATTGTCAAAGGATTTGATTTAACAATCCATAAATATGCAGCTAATCATTTGTGGATTCTTAGAATCTATTACTCTTCTGAAAAAAGAAAGTAATTACATTTGCACTGCCGTCCTGAACCAGACATTCTTAAGCAGAAAAATCAAAAACCTTTGTAGTACGTTGTTCATGTACTTTGAAGTACATATTGTTTTAAGCAAGCTGCCAAACCCATTTATCGACCAATCTTTGTTTATTGGAAGTCTTTAAATTGAAATGAATGCCACCTTTGCTGTTATGGTTGATTATTTCAATGTGTTAGCTGTAAGGACTCCAAGTTTGTGTGTCCAATACAGGCAGAGACTTTTTTTTTACCTCAAAGACTGTCTTACTTAAGATAATGCAAACAAAAAACAAAAACAAGTCCACTCGGTGTGTCTGACAGTTAATTCTGATGGCCAGAACACTGCCGTTCCTGCTCAAATGTTGGGTTCTCATAGACATGATTCTTTGTTCTCGTATCCGGGTCTTCATAAGCAGGATCCGACACCTGACTGGAATCTGATGTCATGGGGGAAAGTATCATAAGATACATCAGTGCTCACCAGTCAACATCAGCACTGTGAACTGCCACTTCTGTTTACTACATTAATAGCATAAAGGTTGCTGACCATATCAGTCAGTAAGCACAAAGATACCATACAGTCACAGTCAGTCAGTGTGAACTATGAATAAATATAATTTATGATTAAAAGGGGGTAGGTCATATGGGCCTTAGTGTATGAGAAATTCCACATGATTACGTTTTAAGATCAGTTATATATTTTTTTCTATTCTTTAAAAATAATATTTTTTGACCAATTTACCTTCAGCGGCCTGAATGTCTAAAGCCAGCCAGGTATCGGTGAGAGCGTTTGCTGTGGCCGGCAGGGACCCGGACACGGAGCTTGGATAAAACCTGCCCTCTGCTGGTGGAGAGGGGGACTCCTGGACTGCTTCAACGCCAACCTTCAGAGACAGACATTGACACTGTGTGACACACCTAAGCAATTAATTAACTTTGTATTAAAATTTCAGAATTGTGCAGTACCAGGTAAGTTATGTATGTCCTCTGGACTGCATTTACACTGATTTATATAACAAATGTTTCCGATGTTTGAATGAAGCTCTCAGTTTGAAAAATTACGCTACAAAAAAACTCCTGTAACAGCAATAAATCCACTGTGTACAACAAAACCCACCTCGCCTTTCAGAATATCATATTTACACATGGGACAGGTGTGGTGTTCCAATAACCATGGCTCAATGCAGGTCTTGTGGAAGACGTGACTTGACATGGAATAAAGACCATAGTTTAGATTGAAGTGTCAACACAGCAGTCTCCATAAAACTGGAAAATCATTGTCACACAGTATATGGTGTTATTAGTTTGTCACACAAAGTTGAGTGACTCAGCAGACCAAGGGTTCTTGGAACAATGAGAGCCTTGGTGAACCCATACTCCCCGTGAAACATCACAGGGAGCATGAGACGTCATCATGTGATCCATTACAGAAATTACAGCAATATATTTCTGTGAAGAGTTTACACTAGTCACTTCTGTCAGGAGATCTGCATTCAAAATGATTCAGCTTCACATGTTGCCAAAAAGGAAGAGAAACAGGCATAGACAATAATTAAATAATTAAAACAGGAAATGAAACAAGGGAATGGAATGGAGGGTAATGAATCAAATAAGATGACTTATACAAGAAGAGAGTATAAACGTAATGTATATATATATATATATATATATATATATATATATAAAACTCCTTATTGCCTTGTTTGATGTCTATTTTAGCACCAGATCTATTCTAAAGTGGATTTACAAAATGTCTGTTGCCAGACTGTGACAAAAAGAAACTTGCTGTACATTTTTAGTAGACAATTACTAGTCTGGAGAAGTATTAGACAGTATTGGAGTGTGTGTTGACATAACTTCAGAAGAAAATATCAAATATTTGAATGCTGATTTGACATGCGCTACATTTGATGTTGAAGCTGTAAGACTTAGACTAAGTCTGTACCCAGACAAGTATATCCTAATGTTTTACATGGGTGTTCATATTTACATACCTACAAGGTAGATTTGTTACAACATCACCCCTTTTGAAGGACTCTATGCAGACAGCACAGCTGTTTTCTTCTGTTTCAACCTCCTGTAAATAAATACAACTTTAATGTACACACTTTTTTGACAATTAATTATATATTTGATAAAGAAATAATGTCTTTGTTACACAATACCGGATCAGTTCGCTGCAGAGTCCGAACTCGTAACTTGGCAATAACTTTCTCAGCCACTTTTTTAAGTTCCCTCTGTAAACATGATTGACAAAGGACTCTTTTGTCAGCTTATCTTGCGTTTGTGTCAGGAAAACAGAACTGAATCACATTCTGATCAAAATAAAGAGGCAGGCTTAGTAACTAGCCTGATTTCACTGCAACTAACAAATAAGCATAAGTGAGAAGGTGTTCAACCTCACAATTTGCAACCAAAACAGTTCATGGGTCCCCACGCAATTTAAACCAATGACATATTTACTGCAAGAGGTATGTCTCAGCCAATGAAAGAACACCCAGCCAGTATTGTCCCAGCCAACAGTATTGTCCCAGCCAACACTATATGTGTGGTGTTATTCCTGCTAATATTGTTGATTTAACTCCAAACACTTTTCAATGTAATAGCAATTATTGTTTTCTGCGTGTGTACTGATGTTGCAATTACTATAGCTGGTATGGTAATGGAAAAAGAAATCAGGTGAGAAGATCCATTCATAATGAACGGCTCAGCCCTGATCCGGTGGCTAGACTGGGCTCTGAAACCGATCTCCTGAGTCAGCTCCAATGGAGTGCAACTGATCTTAGTGGGTCAAGTGTATCCGGTAAAAGCCTAACCTGCTGGATCCGAAGTTGCTGGTTTCTGTATAGGCGCTTAAAGACCAGGACGATGAAGTAGACCAGAATACTGGCGGTTATTCCAAAGAAGGTGAAAGACATTATATAGACCCACAAAGGACTGATTGGCCCATGTGGACCAGCCACGGTGATGTCCATGTAGACCTCTGTTCCACTCTGGAGCAGGTTGGCAATTTCTGTGCCCAGGATATTACCAATCATGATGGCCACTGTACTGCTAATTCCTGTGGGGTACAAAAGTATACAATATGTGGAGCACATGAAAGTGTCTATATTTGCTTATAGGACTCTGATTAAACAGGTACTAAATAAACAGAGAAGGGCCCAAATACATGGATTGGTGTTACAGAAGAAGGTGAAGCTTTTGGCTCTTCCCTATTCAGGCTCATTATACCAGAGGACTAATTAACAGAGAACAAACAGTGTAGCCTTGTACAACATGTATAATTTATTATGGGACGTTACCGCATTGCAAACCGTAAAATAAACCCCATGGAATATCTATAGAATTCTTTTCTTAGCTATTCAAAGGTTTCTTTAAACAAGAAAACTATGTGACAAAAAGTAGTGAAAATGTTAAAGTCTCATCATTTTTTTGCTTATAAATTAAAAACAACCTACTAGATAAAAAAAAAGTGAGCATTCATGAGAAAGTAACATATAGGCACTAAATAAATAGTAAATAAATAGCTCTGACGTGGACCATGAAGAGAAGGACGTCCTCATGTAGGACTTAATAAGGCTGATAGCTGCCTTTATTCAGCACGTTTAAATAACTGAAGCTGAATTTGTGCTGAGGACCATACATACATTCAGAGTACATGTGTATGGAATTGTCCCATCAAAAAATATAATAATACAACTACTGTTGCTACTGCTGCTAATAGATTAAACCCTTAAAACAAGTTTACAGAGTGCTTTACATGTTGAATAAAATAAGATAAAGTTAAACAAAAAGGAAAAAAAAGATATATGCTGAAAAATAATACTTTATCCCAGCACATGCAAAGATCCCCATATGGGTCTTAACCTTCGTGCTTCCTGCATATGGCAACCCACTGCTATAAGAATGAAAGGTACACTACATTAATAATTGAACTCTTCTAACATCAACTTTTTCTCAGATTTCTTATTTACCCTTCATAACAGCATTTTTAAATGTCCTCAGATGTGATGTATTACAATATCATATGAATTGTTGATGAACTCCAGCTGTGTGGAAAATTTGTGGACCATTTTGAAGGATAAAAGACATCCCTCACAACATCATAGGAGCCACTCAAGTGAAAGACTCAAAATGAAGACAAAAGAGCTTACTAACCGAGCCAGAAATCGGATCATTGAGAAATACAAATATGGGAAACATTCTGAGGTATTTTTAAAGTCCTCTGAGGCAAGTGGGATAAATCTCCTGGAATTCAGTACCATTTTGCTGAAGAAAATGATCAACCACCACTTATCCTTGCTACACAATTAGGTTACAGCTGTGCCAAGGCCAACTATGGCTCTGATTAAGTTGGTAACATTTCATCCACTGGTACAAATAAATCATAACCTGCCTTGAGTCTAAAATCTTATCTTTGTTCCAAAACCGCACTAAACCAGTCATGAGATGTGGAGTTTAGATGGTCATCAAAAACCAAAGGGACTTTATACCAGTTACATTGTATACCAGTCTGTCATTGTGCAACTGAAGCATTTCATCCACTTCAGTGTGTTAATATAGAGCAGGCTGGCACATTTTGGAAGGTATCACATCTATTGGTCTATTGATCCCTTTGGACTCAATACCGGGCACCAAAATAATTTTTAAAGCATCTTAATCCTGTGAATATTGTTACATGTGAAACAAAGAGGAAATACTTAAAATATATGTATAGTTAGTTTTTATTTGTTTTTTATACAAATGTTGTCTTGCATATTTTATTTCCCTTTCATTTTTATATAATTATGTAATTATTGGTATTTGTGAGTTGTAAGAAAATTAGATGAAATGGTGAAGTATCATTATGCACAATATGCTTGGAATTTTTTTTTTAAATCTAAAATAAGTTTTATGTTTAAGTCTGAAACCTGAAACATATATTTTATGTTTATATATTTATTTGTTAGGCCATTCATCAGCAAGAGCCATACAGTACACATGTGAACAACTCCCTTATCCAGAGCTATAATTAGCTCCCAACTGTGAGGGAAGCAACAAATTGCATAATAACTAAATATTAATCTTCAGCCAAGCTACATAAGATACTTTCTACTGATGTCTATTGCATACAATACCAATACAGGTCACTATCTCAACACTATCAGTTATTTCTGTCATAGTGTTGCCTATTAAAGCATTGAAATACCTATTTAATTGACCTTTAACAGTAAAATCTCCCAAGCAAATAATGTGACTCAGCATTCATAGAGAAGATAATGTATTACAGTACTGAGCAAAGGAACTGGACCCTGGGTGGACTGTGGGCTTTCGTAAAGCCAGAACTCTGAAGCTGTGTAACAGCTGTACAATGCATACATTGCAGCATGGGCCTAATCTGTGAGAATTACAACACAGAGCAACACGCAAGACACAGGACAAAAGACAGCAATAAGCTGGTTACATAAGAGACAGATGTAGAAGACAACTGCAAAACCACAAACCAGCTAGTGTTTCTAAATGATCAAACAAAGTTGAATAGAATATTCATGTAAATGTTTCTGCTTCTGGCTGTCAGGATTCTCTGACCTGGAATTTGTGAATGATATCATGTAAATAGCTTAGACTTGGTGTGGAAGAGCTATTCAATTTTTCAGCTAATCACAGCACTCATTTACAAAAGATCACCATACCTGCATGGGACACGGTGTGTGTCTCGTTGCCTGTCCCATCAAAGTTGTAGATTACTACTGCCGAGGCTCCTTCTTTTTGGGCGGCTTGAATTTTGTGCGCATCGCTACAGTTGCCTCTTTTGATAAGAGCTATCCAAGGCTGCTGGGTCATGGTGAATGTGATATTTGGAAAGCAGGCCAGTGGATCAGGGCTCGGAAGTGCCACCAATCCAAAGGCCCTTTGCAAGGGTGAGTTTAATCCATACATGCCACACTCACATGCACTTATTACAGATTGGTTGGTCTCCGTGTTGAAAAACCTGATCTCCACATAAGCACTCCAGATGATAAGAGAGACCCCTGAATGGAGCTGAAACTGGAAAATCCAGAAGACCAGCCAGGCCCATGTCAAACGCTGCGTTCCTCCAACTTTCTGGGTCATTTTTTTTCAGAGCAGGTAAAAACTGCCGTTCTCTGCTACACTGCGCTGTGCCTCTCTGTACCTGCCATTAATTGTAATCAGATATGTCCCTGTTGTAATCCAAGATTGCTCTACGTCACTTGGAGCTGGTCTTATCATCCTGGACCTTGAACACTGGTTAAGATAGTGTTCTTTTAAAAGGGCTGTGCCCTACCATTTCCGCATGAGTGGAAAACTATGAAAGCCCTGAAGAACAACCACCACCAAAAAAAAGCCCTCGTGACATTTATAACAGTATAAATTAAACGACATTACTGGAATATTTACAAATACAGAGGTCAAGGGTCAAGAAAACCTTCCTTTACATATCTGCTACAACCTTGACTGACCATGAGCTCCACCATGTTTTCAGCTTGAATTACCTGGTAAAAGGCCAGAGAACAGTACTATAGGTTTAGTGTGGCTAGTGATAGCTCACTGCTGAGGAAGATAAGCAGAAATACCATTGCATTTCAAAATAAAACTGATAACCAGAAGTTGACTTTACCTTTTAAGTAAAATGTGGTTTATTGTTTTTTTTTCTTTTTGTAAAATATCTGGACATATTAATGACTGATTTGCATGCATAGTTCTCAGACACTGAAATGTTGGAAACAATCATTGTTACATTTCAATAACAACCCCATGCCAGAGTATCACTGGTGGGAAACAATAAATAAATAAACAAACAAATAAAATCTTTATTTTATTTTTTATTTTTTACTTTGACTTCCGTCGATACATATAAAATACAAACAAGGCTGTGGACAAATACTGCACTAATTTCCCTCAATGTGATATTTTTATGTTATTTAATTTTGCAATTTAAACAAAATCAGACGTGTACATCAAGTCTGCATTTCTGGTAATTTTGAGAAGCCTGCTGCCGAGTCAGTTACACCACAAACCTCGTGACTGGATCATTTGTTTTTTCTGTAAAAAATAATTTGAAGTAAGTGTTACTTAAAATGAAATGTGAATGTTTTTTTTTTTTCTATATACCAATGGTTGTTTCTTATTAATTTCACCTTTGGGGCTGTTTGGGCCATTCCAAACATGTCTATCAGAGGCCTTGTAACTTTCAGTATGACAATTTGAAAATGTTTGATTTGCCTTTAAATAATCTTTTTAATAAAATATCATTACAAATGACAGTTAATAAAAAACAAAATATGTGACAGTATTCTTATAAGAATTAAATTTGGCAAATTATACCAAATAACAGATGAACAGCTAGCTTTGTTTCCCCAAGAGGTTTGTCACTAGACACAAACTGACTTCATGTGTATTGAACCCGTTTATGTAGCCTACCCTGGCCAGTTGGGGAACCACTGCTACAGGGACAACGACTCGAACAGACATGGTATTTACCTTGTCTTATCTCAGCAACCTTTACGTAAATGCAAAAATTCAATTTTCTATTAAGAAAATCATTCTTTTATTCTGCTTTATACAGACTTGAGATGTACCAAAACATTTTACGGAATTAATCTTTGCTCATTTTAATATAAATACTTAATGTACAATAATGGAACAGATCTATACAATCTCATTCAGAACAGAACATAATATTTTATGAAGTTTTGTGGTAGTTTAATTTTAGTCACTATTACGTTATATTAATAATGTAACCGTGTAGTTTTAATTTAAATTTGAGGAACTTTAGTATTCATTAATAAAAAAAATTTAGCCTAGCAAGCTAAGCTTTGAAGTATGGGTTAGCTTCTTTCTTAGCTACCAGCTAGCTAGCTTTATCTTTGCAGTCGACATCACAGCAAACAATGGGTATGACATGTTTCATTGGAGGTTAGAATAGACAAAAGTGTATTCTGAGGTGCCTATTGGGGGTGGTGTGGTTAGTTAACATGTAGGGTGGGCAGTCTTGGTATTCTTCATTTTGTTAACTAGTTAACTGCTTAGACTTTTGATTGACTAATCAAATTGTAGTGACAGGTCATTTTATTCCATATTTCAGACTTTTTGCATCTACAGCATAAAACACAGATTATCAAAAACACGAAAGGCTTGTGGGATTCTCAGAACTGACTGACATTTTACTGCACTGGTCCACATACATTTGAGCAAGTCTGTAGTACCAAAAGAAAATGCTACTAAAAATGTCCACGTATGTGGACTCAAACTCAATGCTGCCATTAACTTGCAACTTTACTCCTCCTCTCTGACATCACAGGCCGACGTGGCCTCCTTGAACAAACTCCTTTTTACTTCTGGCGGCTCAGTCTAATCATGTTTGCCCTTCCTCCTCTGTGATGAACCTTCAGTCCAGGCTACATAAACAAAAAGTGCCAGGACCACATGCACTGCCAAAACTGCTACAATAGCAGCGTAGAAATAGCTATCTGTGTTGGACATCTGAAGAGAGCCTAGAGAGAGAAAAGAGCACTGTTAATTTTCTGCGGCTCACAGAGGGCCTCTTGTACGAAGCTGTGATTAGAGACAGGATGCGTGTGCAAGTCAGATCCTTACCTTCAAAGATGTACGTCTTGGATGCAAAGTATAATCCTATCGGTACTGTCACCATTAAGATGGTAAAAAACAGCAATGTTTTAAGAGCCGACACCATGGACCCATCATTCCTAATAAACACAAACACAAATAAGAAACTACAGCTCTTGAAGATCAAATAATACTTTAAATCCTTTTAAAATCTTGAAACAAAGAGCTCAAGATTACTATAGTCTATATAGATATAGATATGAATATGTTTTTGATTTGAAAGGGTTGATGTTTTCATGGCCCCATCTTTTAAAAGTCTTCAGTAAACTTTACTGAAGTTCAGTACAGTATATTGATCAGTATATTGATCAGTGGTTCGCTGATCAGTTTGATAGTCAGGGAGTTTACGAAACAGTGACTAAACTAGTTAATAGAAAAGACATTGTATGCTGTTTGAAGAATGAGTTTTATTAGCATGTTAGTCAATAAGTGATGTTAGAAGACGTTTATATTTATTTAATAGGCCAACGACTTACGTTAACATGTTCTGTCTAATGAATGAATGAAAGTTAGCTAGATTAGCTAGGATGGACAAATTTAGATTACACACAGGGCAATAAAAACTTACCCCCTGAAATCCGGGACCGTTTCTGATGTTGGGTTTAGGGACGTTTTCACAAACCCCTCCATTTAAATTTTAATGTACGTGGATAATACAGCTGGCTATCAATACCGAAGGTGATTGTTTTCAGACAGCGAGTCCTTCCGCATGGGTCATATGATCGCGACTCTATTGCACAGACAGTGCTGCGCCCTCTAGCGGACGGAGGCGGTACTCTTGGTACCGAATGGTTCTTGCGGAACAACGATCATGTTGCAGCGGAAATGTATTGCGCTACTGCGATGTGATAGTTGATATCCAACAGCCCAGTCTTATTAGGTATATCTTAGTATAATGGAAAACAAATTTTATTAACGCAAATTATTATGAAATTTTCTGAAGCATAGAGTTACCTGAAAAGTTAAGAAGTAAATTAGGCAGTCATTCAGTTTTGGGCTATTTTAATAAAATCCAAATATAAAATGTCAGAAGCATCTTTTGCCAATCTAAGACTTATCACATTTGAAATTTGCTATGGTCATGTATGATCATGTGGATGGCTAGCATTTCGGGAAATGAGATTCTTCCTGTGTTGGTCTATATATATATAGCCTATTACCATTTGGGAGAAAAAAAAAGTCCCGTTTGCAGCAAAGTTATTTACATAACAGAAACTGATTTATATTAATTGTTTATTTATTGTTTATATGTATTGTAAATAAAGTACAAGTGGTCTAATAATGGGTAATGTATGGGTAATTTACACACAAAGATTCAAAAAATATAAATAGTTTTTAAGCAAACAAATTAAAAAACGCCAGTAGAACCGTATTTTCATTGCTCTGACTTTTAAGGGGATATATTGTAAGTCTATATAAATTATAGGTCTTATAGACTTTGGCAATTATTTCAGAAATGCATTTTTACCCTACAGAAAAGCAAAATGGTACAACTTCACTTTTTGCAAAGTCCATATAACATTTTTTCTTGTATATTAAATAAACAGGGTTATGAGTAAACATACAAATTAAGCAAGCAAAATGCATGCATAGATTTAAATGTAGTGTTGCTATCCACTTCAGAGAACGGAACTGTGAACACATGGAGAGTACTCACAAAATAAGTTTAGTCTAATCTTGTTCCTAAATCAGAGGTACACAACCCTGAAAACCCAGCTTTAAACATATAGGCTACGTGTACCAAAAAGGCGATGGTATTTTCAGGGCCATTGTTGAAATGTAAGTACTCTCTCTATGCTCTGAACAAGAAAGATGGGACAAATTAATTTTGTCAAATGTGACTGATAGGTTTTTTTTTCAGTTTTATTCTTATTATATTGCGTATTTTGGTCTAAAATGTCAGTCTTAAATGAAAAATACAGCATTAAAAATAATAATCAGAATATTTCTAAAGAGCTGTTCAACAGTTATGCGACTACTCCCCCATGTGGTAGTTGGAGGTTGTTGCGGCCTAGTACTAAATAACCCAAAGATTTTCCATGGATTTAAAAGTAAATTAATCAAAATAAAATTAGGCATATCAAAAAACTTTTTGCAAACAGTGGAAATTTCCAGACACAAATTATGACTTTGTGTCCATAGCAGGATCAATATGAGGGCATCTAGCGTTTTCTTTATTTCTCGGGAAAAATAAAGTAAAACAGGACAAAACTTTACACTGTTCAATTGTTCCAGATGATGTACACTATCACCAGCCGTATTTGCACTATGAATGAATGATGAATGAATGTTCAATTTATACAGCCCTCTAGTAATCACTAGTGTGTGTGTGTGTGTGTGTGTGTGTGTGTGTGTGTGTGTGTGTGTGTGTGTGTGTTCTAACTGCACAGTTCTAACTGTGTGTGTTTTCTAACTCCAATTTCGATTGCGGTGAAAAATCACAATTGACAAAATATGGCACATTTCACATTGCGCCTTTCAAGATACCCAAGGTTGCTTTACAATTTTAAGTCTTACACGACCAAACACACAACAGCGAGAAGCGGCAGCCAATGAAACTCCGTATTATCCATATTAGTACAATACTACACCATACTAATACTAATACAGCCCATCCCTTGGTATGCATACTTAATAAGTCAAGTCAATTCAAGTCAAATTAGACAACACTTGTTGTCACAAAGCAGCTTTACAATCGTACGGGTCCAGATCCCTAATGAGCCAAAGGCGACAGTGGCAAGGAAAAACTCCCTATGATAGCGGGGATTAGGAAGAAACCTTGGGAGGACCAACACTCAAAAGGGAACCCATCCTCCATTGGGCGGCCGTTAGCACAAGTCCGTATTTGTGGACAAAAGGTGGTTCTACAGTTATAGTTAAGGTTCTTGTTCCCCGGCCAAGTAGTCACAGTGCCTTCAGTGCAGATGGTGAGCCTCAGGTAGGAGCTAGCATCAGCACGACCTCTTGTGGCAATGGCACATCCAACCCTGGCATCAGTAAATCCACCGGCAAGCCAGACCATCTCCCAGGTGCTTGTAGGTGCTTGCATGCAATCATCTTGGGTAGAAGCATGCAAAAAGATAGACAATACAGACTGAGTATGTGGACATCCATTTAAACCACCATTGATTTAAATGTACATAGCTCACGTGCCAGTGATGAGCATGTGGCTCCGGCAGGCTAATCTATAGCAGCATAACTAAAGGGAGGGGTTCAGAGGTGACCACAGTCATGAGGGCTCACTGAGACATTGCTTTCCAGTCAAGTCATTGTCACAACTAGAGTGATGCCATGACACAGCTGGATGACAGCATCAACATTTCAGATCACCAGAAATCTCAACGTCTGGGAACCCCCGAGCCCCAAACCTTACAAGGGGAATATTAGCTGAAGGCTTGATTAAATAGGTGAGTCTTGAGTCTAGATTTAAAGATTGGAACTATGTCAGAATCTCGGATTGGAGCTGGAAGGTTATTCTATAATTGAGGGGCTTTGTTTTGTTGACGAAAGGGTAGAGAGATGTGAAGTTTTGTCAACTGTGATTTTTAACGCTGCAATCGAAATTTGTCCACCGCTTTTAACCCATCTGTGCAGTTAATACACACACCAGTGATTACTAGGGGGCTGTGGATCACACGTGCCCAGAGCGGTGGGCAGCCCTAGCCTGGCGCCCGGGGAGCAGTTGGGGTTAGGTGCCTTGTTCAAGCGCACCTCAGTCATGGCCTCAGGTCTGGGAATCGAACCCACGACCCTCCGGTCACAAGACCAGTCCCCTACCACCAGGCCATGACTGCCCCATGCAGTCATGCATTGCATTGGTCCTAACCCCAAACAAAGCGTTGCAAGGATTTAGCCTTTCAGGAAAATCTAAAGATTTCAGAATGCTTTTCACATCCTCAACCGTCTTTTTCATTAATG
The DNA here is from genome assembly GCF_052324685.1 of Brachyhypopomus gauderio. NCBI lineage: Eukaryota > Metazoa > Chordata > Actinopteri > Gymnotiformes > Hypopomidae > Brachyhypopomus > Brachyhypopomus gauderio. Next base: position 20,774,022 of record NC_135221.1, on the reverse strand, counting down.
CTTCTCTTGTGTTCCCACATCACGGTCACACACAGATGTATTGTTTGCTCCTCCTAATGGTTGTTTGTCCCCTATGTCCATGTTCCCTTTGGTCCCTTGTCCTGTCCCTGGTTTTGTGTTGATCTCTGTTCCCATTGTTGTATCTGTCCGAGTTTGTGTACCTGTTCCTGTTATCGGTTGTTTTGTTCATTCGTGGATTTTGTGAGCTTTGTTCAATTGATGCGTTTCGTTCTTGCTTGTGTTTTGCCCTTGTCTGTTTTGTGTTACCCTGCCGTATTGTTTCTAGTTCCGTGTCTGTGAGTATGCCTGTTTACCTTTCATGTATGGACTGCCCTCCCGATATAACCCTTGCCTGTTACTACGACCGCGATTATGGAATTCCCCTTAATAAAGTGTTCGTGTCCGCGCTCCACAACACGCAATGCATTACAACACAAAATGAAACAATGACCCAGATTAAATTTCAGAATGTTATATTTTATTCTTGGTGTTTTCATATATAGCATGTATCTATATTATACACAGTATTATTACATAATCTCTTTCTTAATAATTGCTTTATTAGAGATAGGCATGGTCAAAAACGCAAGTGCAATTAACCCTACTCCTGAAAAGAGTCACTTTCTCCACATGTCTGTATGTTATCAGGAGGGTACCACTATCCAAAGTTCCTCACAATGCAAATCAAAACTTGGCCCAAAAATTATTCTTATGGAATTATGTGTGTTAATATGTAGTATAAACAGATTTAATCAAATAAACTGGCTGATCCCAATCTTTTCACCATGGCTACTGCTGGATATCAGACATTGCTATTGCTTCTCTGACTCAGGGCTCCCAGTGCTTTAACACTGGTCCCCGGGGAATGTTATTTCAAACTTGTACCTGTACAACGTATGACAATAAAACTGATTCTGATTCTGATAGAGCACTCATACAGTATACGCAAGAAACACACACATTTGTGCACATCACAAATGTTTAAGGGTTGTACCAAAATGTTAAAAGCAGATAAAAAATATTACAAGGTGCACTGTTCATGAAATGTGAGCTAAAAACCAGTCATTTTTTTGCATGTCATCTGGGAATTTTGTAGTCAAAACTAGTCATAGTAAAAATGTTGTAATAATAATGTAGTAATAATGTTGCCTGTCATTATGACCTCACAACCATAGTCAGCATTTATGCACCCTTTCCGCAAAACATTCATCCCAGCCTCGTTTTGGTCAAATAACAAGCTCATCACAGTACATTTATGTGCAAGATACTGTACCAAGGCAGTTCTACAGCGGGCCCTGGCTAACTATCTAGTTAACCCATAAAAACATTTCCATGGAACATAATCCTGCCGTGAAGAACCCCTAAAGACAGAAAAGAAAAGCAGATGTAGTGTGTGATGTTGACAGCTTTGTTGAATCCAAACAATCGGGGGGCTTTGTAGCTATTTGCACAGATATGAAGAAACAGAAACATTGAAATATTTTTAATAGTGTGGCTACGAGGTAATTAAATTTCCCTGAGTTTTGTGTGGCATAAAACCCCCCAAAAAGCAGAGAACCCTTAAGTTTTGCACTATTGAACCCTAACAACAATCTACTGCTATAAACAGACAGCTGGATACTGTTAGCAATGTATAATACACTCAAACTAGTCAAACTCAAATTACTTAGTCATCTACCCCATCCTACACAATAACAAGAATCCACAATTCAAGTGAGTGGTGTATACAGATTATTGCAATGTTTTATAATGTCTCATTAATTACTTTCCTTCTGTCATTTGATATATAAAGACAAAATGTCTAGTTTAAATATCTAGATTGAGATTTTAAAGCAAACCTGAATGTTTGCCACAACATAATCAAATCTCTAAGAAAGCCAAGCTAGATTCAACGAAACAATATGGCATGCAATTCTAGGACATGATTTCTTAAAACTGTTTGTTAAGAATGTTTTATGGTACTGCATTACCACCGCTAGACATAAAAGGCACTGAAATACTCCTCGTGTTCCATTTGTCTTATTCACCTGTTTCACATCCTAGTTTTGTCACCAAGTCTTGTTATTTTCCCTCTACCACTTCCCTTTAATACCTATGCTTTCTCATCTAGAGTCTATCAGTTAATGGTCTGGTTCTCTAAGAAAGCTGAGTTTTTCAGAGGTGTAAACACTACAGAGGTGGGAAGTGTCAGTGTTTAGAGGTAGTATACAGAAATAATCCTGGTGTTCTTCCTCATTCGTTTGCACTCCTCCCCCCCTCTTCCTCCCAATATCAAACTGAACGCAGGCCTCTGATGGCTTGAGCCAGTCGGAGTCTCCAGGAACTGAAACTGATGTCTTGCTCTCAACACCATGTTTCTTGGACAGAGATACAGACACAGAGAGCAACAATTAGTGTGGATATTCACTAAGAATGTAAGTAGTTGTGCAGATGTTTAAATACATCTGGAGAAATGCATCCTTTAAATGTGTGTAGGACACATACTTCGATCACCTCATCTTTAAATGTGTGTAGGACACATACTTCGATCATCTCATCTGCAGGATTTCTGTCCGATTCATTTCTGGCTTCATCATCTGTGCATCTCATTCTCAAAGGGGAATTCTTTTCAGCATTAGCAATAATATAAATGTTGCCCTGAAACACACACACACACACACACACACACACACACACACACACACACACACACACACACACACACACAAATAGGAAGACTGCAAAAGTTGGGTAGGACACAGCACCGATGTTAATGATCAACACTGGTTTGGTCAACCTCCTTCAACAATTGAACATGATTAAACCTAACAGGTGAACAGACAATTGGATATAGGTCATGAAAAAGAAATGTCTTACACAAAGACATATTTAATGATAAATTATATTACAGCAGAATATTTTTGACTGGCAGACCAGAATAAGGGTACGATTATCTGCATTACTGCAGAGCCTCCTGCACACATACCACCACAGAGCTCACTACTACTCACTACTACCCACTACTACGCCACAATTACATCTAAACATACCGACTCTGGTGAAACATCGATTCTAGTACTACCAGATCATAAAGCTGATTTTGACACTGCAGATAGCAGAAAACCTCTAGTCACATTGGAAAACTTGGTAGGAACATCAGAAACAGTCCTCAGATGGGTAATAGAAGGCCAGAGCTTCTTTTTCAGGACTGGCACTAATGAATCTGATGAGATGGCTGTACCATGACAACCTCTTATTCAATCTATATAAACTTTAATTAGTCCAAAGATAAGACTTCTTACTGCAGTTATGGAGACGATACATAAATATACTTGACTCTCACTTGAAGATTACAGTGATAGACGGAGGCATAACGATGCATTATTTTCTTACGTTAAGTATAGACAAAATAACTATTTTGCAGCATCTCGAAATGAGTTAACAGGCAAAATAGACAAAGTGCAAAGCCTTCTAGAATCTCAGAAATTCAGATCAAAGCTTTTGATCAGAGTGACAGGACACATGTTCCCCTGACAACGGACCACATGACCTTGTTGTTACTGGCCTCCTGATATACCCCTGCTCTACAAGGTTTTCTACAAACAAATGTTTAAATCAAAAGTGGTATAAATCACTTGCTTCGCATGCATAGCTGCTCCCCAAAGAAAAAGGGTATGAATTTTAGCTGTTTTTTCATTAACTTGAATAATATTTGTTTTAATATAAAGCTGTTCACTGTTTAACACTAATATATCATTTCATTTTTATATTTTCCCATCTACAGTGACTTGCAAAAGTATTCAACTTTCTTAAGTTATGGATTGATCCCACTAGTGCTTCATTGTACTATTCAAGTACATTTTCAAAGTCAAAATGAAATGCCAGCAGATCTTAAAAGACACTTAAAAAGTAACTGCTCCCATACGTCTTCAATCCCTTCACAGGAGTATTTGTAAGAGCCAACTTTTCCTGCAGTAACATCTTTATCTGTTGAGGTAAAATTCTACCAGCTTTGAAAATAATTTTGCAGTGATTTTCACATATTCATCCAGGCAGATTTGCTTCATGTTATTAAGGTTGGACTGAGATCTGGACTGTCTCTGTGACGGGCGGGGTGAGCAACTAAAAGGAAGCGATCACGCCAAGTCTCAGGGAAAAAGGATGGTTTAATAGAAAGTGTGCAAACCAAAAACCCGTGCAATATCTCCAAATTAAGGATATAATGACCATTGGTCAACTGGTACAAAGACAAGACATATATAGGCAAACAAACTACCCTCAGGTGAGACGGATCACGGGCTCAGCCCACCTGAGGGGCGCACACGACGTAACAAAACAACAACAATAACAGCCGCTGTGGACAGAGGCGGCCGGTAGGGGGGCGCCTCACCGTGACAGACCCCCCCACCAAGCCGCACTCCCCTCCACTGGGTGTGTGGCACACAGCGGCTGCACACAAAACATGAAGGGGCAGGAAGGCAGGGACAAGGCAGGGACACACCCCCTGCCGTCCGGGAGCTGGAACATAAAACACACAACATTAAACAGCTCACCTCCCCGGGCAGGACCCTGGACCGACCGGGCCGTTAACAACACAAAACCACGCCCCGGTCGGTCACAGGCGTGAGGGGCCCTAACCGGCCTTCAGCCGGTGAGCCCCACAGGTGTGAGGACGAGGGGCTACGGCTCCTCTCTCTTCCCTCGTGTATGTGTGTGTGTGCAGGCTACCTCTCCAAGGCGTGGCTACTTCACCTCCTGGACCTACCTCCTCCCAGAGCTGACCCCTGCCTTCTGCTAGGGGTCACCCCAGCCTCCTGGGGAGCCAACCCCTCCCGGGGCCTCTCATCGCAAGGTGGACTCCTCCACCCAACCCAGGAGCGCCAGAGACCGAGGCCCAGAGCACCCCCGACGCGGGCTAGGGAGCAGCCCCAAGGGCCTCCTGGTCACCCCGGGCAGGAGGGAGGATCTCCTTCCTCAGCAGGAGCTTTTCATACCGGAGCCCCATGGTCCCCAAACATCCGGGGGCCCCAGCCCTCTAGGGAGGGGCTCTTCATGACCGGGCTCCGGTCACCCCACAACACAAAGGGGCTCCTGCCAGGTGGAGATCCCCACAAGGTCCAGGAACACCGCCAAGGAGAAGCACCTGCACAGAACACAGAACACACACACACACACACCCAACCACACACCAACATACAACACAAACGCGCCACACCGACGCCCTCCGTGTCATACCCTGTGGCACAAGACCACAACCAGCCCCCCCCCCAAACACACATTTAAGGGGAGGAGCATGTGTGGAATTACATATAACAACGACATGTCACGAGCACGCTAGGACACAACGAACACGCAAATACTAGACAAACAGAAAATAGTGCGCAAACAGTAAACGAACGGGACCCACACGTGCGTGCTCTACATACAAACAGTGGTGACGCGCCGCTCAGAGTCGCAGTCGCTCCCCACATTAAACACACGACACACGGGGAGCGAGGCGACAGTGACGAGCGGCAACCGCGTCACACACACTAAACACTTAACATATAACAAACGAGCACGCACACTGATCTGCCGGTCCGTTCACCCGTACACACTACAACACCACCAAACAAGAGAGTTGTTCCAGGAAGACGCCCTGGTCCTCGCCGTGACCCACACACACACACACACACGCAAAACACAAAAGCACGGCGGAGCTCCTCAAACAAAACAACACGCAGACAAACACTTACAACGAGACATGACCACGAACGAAGGAGAAAGTAAAAGAGACTCGGCGGCTTCCGAAGGGTGGCTGGTCATTCTGTGATGGGCGGGATGAGCAACTAAAAGGAAGCGATCACGCCAAGTCTCAGGGAAAAAGGATGGTTTAATAGAAAGTGTGCAAACCAAAAACCCGTGCAATATCTCCAAATTAAGGATATAAGGACCAGCGGTCAACTGGTACAAAGACAAGACATATATAGGCAAACAAACGACCCTCAGGTGAGATGGATCACGGGCTCTGCCCACCTGAGGGACGCACATGACATCACAAAACAACAACAACAACAGCCGCTGTGGACAGAGGCGGCCGGTAGGGGGCCGCCTCACCGTGACAGTCTCTATGTATTTTATCTACTTGAAAGAAATGAATGAAACTTTTGAAGGATTTATATAGCACATTTCAAGATACCCAAGGTAACTTTACAATTAACACAGGAATGACGTTTTACAACCAATCACACACCCAATCAGAAGAAGCAGCTAGTTGCACACAGCGTACTCTGCACCAGAGACCTCTGACCCAGTCCCCGCTGAGGGAGAAGCAACCCCACAACATGATGTTGCCACCTTCATCAGGCAAATCCTGATGTGGTTTGATGTCATTTTTCACGACTACAATGGGAGACGGTCAAGGGGAAGACATACAGAGAAATGCATGGTGTGAGGTTGCACTGTTAGGGTGAACAGAGGCCGTTTCTCTGGACAGCAAATGCCAATATCAAAATCACTAACTGTTTATTCATTTTAGCTGAAATCTAATTTGCCACTGTAAAATCAACCGGCAGTGTGGCCATATGCAACATCACTGTATTGAGGTTGTAATGGAGCTCGGCGGGTGAACGCTCATGGGGAGACAGGTGCTACTGTGTGGGAAGGTACCTGTACCTGGAGTCAACAGGTGTGGTGCAGTGGAAACCTTTAATTGGGCCGGGCAGCACCCACACTACTCTCATCACAATCCCAATTAAAACAGTAGGTAAAACATTCAGACTGCAACCTGCTATCCACCATGTGCGGACACCTATAGCATCTCTACCTGTATTACCATTGTAGTGCGCATGTGCGTGGTGTAAGGCGCTTAAAGTGACCGTCACAAGGTGTTGATGAATGGTTGTCTATTGTCATCATTCAGACTGCAGCGAAAGAATGACAGGAGTTGAACCAGATAATTGCAATATGATTATTCAATGTTCAAATGTAGTTATTTTCAAATGAATGAAGTAGATATCTAATATAAAAAGCCAATACAGATTAGCTCCTACATTTTTTCTTTGGGAAGCATATACATGCCATACATGACTGGACCCCTCCAAATGCCTCCTTGTTAAATCTTAAATTCTCTTTCTCATTCAAGTGGTTTATGAATGAATGTGTTCTTGTGAATGGGTCCTGTATGTTCTCTTCATAAATCCTCCTTTCCTTGAACAAAACGATTAGTTTTTTTTTTTACAAATTAACAAATGAACAAAAAACTTTTCTCAGTCATGATTCTGAAGATGTTCTTATGTCTAAAAATACTGCTTGGGATAGCAATTAAAAAGCATACCAACCACTGCAGCAAAGGTTGTAGAGAACAAACTCACGGAATAAGAGGGAGTGGAATCCCTCTTAACTGAAGCTCTGCTGTTGTTAGAAGAGTCTCTGTCATGTCTGAAGTCCTGTGGACAACAGAAGCATGAACAACTAATTTAACATCTTTACACAACTTCAAAACATAACATGAAGGTAACGGGCTTAACGATCGGGGACAGCCACACCTGACTGTGTGTTGTGGCAGAGTTTGTGTGGAATGTACGGTGGTGATCTCTGAGGCCACTCAGTATGTTTGAGATGCTGCAACTGGGATATCTCTTCATGAAGAGGATGAAACCTGCCAAAGTTGCAAACATCCCTGATGGCACGCTGATGGATTTTATTACGGCTCTCCATTTAATATTCCTTTCTAAATAAACAATAAAACAAAGAGAAGATCATGCAGATTACATGCTGAACAATGATATTTTATAGATATCTCTTATAATATAAAAGACAAACAGTATATTTTTTAGTTGTTCTTCTAGAATGGTTCTGAAATATAAACATTACTGAGTGAGTAATCGAAAAAATTAAGACTGATCGATCATTTGTTCATATTTCATCCACTGACGCTGTATTATTAAATGGAAGGATTTGATTCTTACCTTTGACTGAAATAACAGTCCTGGACACCAGGTTGCCTTTCGCATCCCACAGCTCATACATGCCCTCGTCTTTCACACTGAGTGCTCTGAGGACCACGTAGGCGCCCGTGTCGTTGTGCAACAGCGAGAGGCGACTTCCATAGTGGCTCTCTCTGTCCACGACGCCACCGTCCCAGAAGACCACAGAGGGCACGGCTGGACTGGATCGTGGGGCTGGACTAAATGACAGCCGAGCCCCTGGCATCTCGCCCCAGAGCTGGACAAATAAAGACTCCCTACTGAAGAGAGTGAGATTAAATGTATGGGCTGGAGAACGGAATGAGGCAGAGAAGACAAGAGGAAAGGATGGAGACTCAGACATTAGGGTGGAGAGGTGTGAGGTGGAGGAGAAGGAGGCGGTGCCATGGAAGGGTGAGGGCGAAACGCAGGCGAGAGAGAGAGAGAGAGAGATCAGGACACAGCTTGATCTTCATGTCCTCGTGGGGTTTTCGTCTGTTAATCGCCTTTCTTCCTCTCTGCATTCCCCTTACCTCTAACAGTAAGGCTGATTCTGGACACCACTGTGCCGTTGCTGTCTTTAACGGTGTAGGTGCCTTGGTCATCGGGAAACACACTATCTATCACCCAGTAACGGTCCCTCAGATGCCCGTGGATCATACTGCCAACCTGGGACATGGCCCTTGTCCACACAACGACTGGCTCTGCCGGCAAGGGAACCGTAGGAGAAGAGGAAGTAGACTGAGGAGCAGGATGACGAGAGGAGCTCAGAAACTCCAAAACGTCTCCATGTTGTGGGATCTCCAGCTGGAACGTCTCCCCGTAATTACGGCTAAATCGCTTCAGGCAGTCTAAGAGGCAGATAAGTAGACAGGCAAAAAGACCAATAGACAAACAGAGAAATAACTCTGTGTGTGCAACTCCTAAGGGCAAGTATATTAAGGCATTCTTTGCGTTGCCAAGGCTAAGATGCTAGTTAACTTGTTATTTATTATGCCACACTTCAGTCTAACTCTTCCAAGAGTTGTCAGATACTACCATCTACAAATGTTATCTGTTTTTTAGAAGGTACCTGAGACAGTGAGGTGGACAGTCTCAAAACTGAAACCGGTGATGGGGGATTTTATGGAATACAGCCCCTGATCCTCAGAAGTCACATTTCTGATGACCAAGGTCATATTCCTCATCCACTCGTACCGTGGTTCTTTAACCTACACAACAGCCAAACAGAGTCAATAACTTGCAGCATGAGGTAGTTAGTACAGACATGTTCTGTATTATTATTAATTAGAAAATTTAGGTAAAATAAATACAGGGCCTTAGAAAAGTATTTCAGCGAAATACTAACATCTCTACTATTTAAATTCATCGCATTTATCCCAGTAATCAAGTGTACTTGAGCTCACATAAATGGGTGCACTGAATTATAAAAATGTTTATATACATATATGGGGGGAAACAACATAGCTAGTATACTCACGTTGGTGTTTTCGAGCACCACTTTCCTGGGTTCATGCCATGCCGTCTGGTGAAAAGTCACAATCCTTGATCTTGAATCGACTGCGATGTGGACATCCTGACCCACACAAGCAAACTGATGTGTGTCTCCTGGAAATAAGGTAGTGACCGTAATGATAAGCAAGACAGTGGAGATGATAGTGTTTTGTATGTTTTATTATTGCCCTACTATGCATGTGAACTTACCTGAATAATAACCTGGAATTGAAACACAGAAACAAATGATCATCTGACTAGAATTTGCTCCATGAATAGTTAAAGAATTCAGTGAGTTCTTCACACTTACTCAGACACACAGGAGAGTTCAGCAGGAGTAATAGGTACAGTAACATCCATTGGAAGGACATATTTGATGCAGAGCAAACTTTTCCCATTTGAATATGATTTTACTGCTACAAAGCAAGCATGTTTCGATCATCTGAACACAAATAGCATTACCTCTTGTTTACTATGGTAGGCTACTGAATGTAGGTCTACTGATTACTATCGACAAAGATAAAATATTAAACTCTTTTACATAATTTTGTGGATGCAGCAACGTAAACGAATACAGAATTGTTGTCCTGCACGATTAAACCTGACTTAAGTAGCTTATACCTAACAAAAACAGACGTGTGTTGTATCGCCAGTACTGTACACGTTAGGCACAAGGCGCGAGGCTCTGCGTCACTGTAAATACACCCTTCTGCGTTCTACGTCAGAAACACGGTCTCTATTCTCTTAACATAACCAAAGGAGAAGTCTTTAATGTACGTAGCCTAGTCATTATTTAACAATATTGACATACATGGGATATCGATTTTAGGTCTCTTTTATAATCTTACATCTTAATATAGCCTTTGTCAAATGGGCGGTCCTTTCGTTACACTGACGTGATGTACGTCGGTCTTTCAGTGACGGTCGAGTTTCAGTCACTTGATTTTTTTTCTGGTACGTTTCGTTAAAGTTAAGAAGGTGGTGTTTATTGGATCCGTTAGGATGGGTAGTAGTGCTTGTTCGACTTTTCACTTGTGGTTTGCTCGTGGATTTGTTGTGTAAGTGAACTTCCACCTGGGAGGAAGACCTGTGTGTGTATACGGACACTAGTGCACAGGCAGGCACCTTAGATGTAGCTATATGTGTCTTGACCCAGGCTTTGTGGGGTCGTAACAGTTAGATGTTAGTTTATTGGTTATGTTTGTTTTAAGATGTAAAATATGTGGCATTATAAGGCAGCAATGGACATAAGACACAAAACAATACTAATAATGATTTCACCTAGCAAACACAAACTAGCTGTATACAAACCTTTAACCTTTTTTTCTGGAGAAAAACTGTAAATTATCAATTAGGCCAACAAGTAAGAACCGTGTTTGTGAGCATAATAAACACAATAATCCAACAATGTCCCTTAAAAATCAGCAAAAAGTCTGTTTTTACTATATGTTTGTTTTACACGTTTTTGCTCTGTCCCAGCTTCCCACAAGTCTTGAAGACCCCAGGATGCATGGTGAAGGCATAGGGGGATAGGTTACACTAAAAACACGGCCTGTCTGGGCCGAGGAGCTGCTGCACAACAGGGTTTTATAAGTCAAGTTCTCTAGTTTTCCTGGCTCCAGCACATCTGATCCAGTTGATCGACTCATTATCAAGCCCTCCATGAGCTCGATCAGTGGGGCTACAGGGTAGTGAGGATCAAGGCCTGTATCTGAGAAGCCCTGCTCTAGAAGGTAAGGGTCTTGCCTGCAGTCACACATGGCTCTGCCCTGCTCCGCCTCCCATCATATTAGGACTATCTGTTCCTTACTTCCCAGCAATCATCTTGGACCTTTATCATCTTGGATCTTTAGGTAGGGTTCACCATAAAATATTGAAATGCTGGTTCTGTTTCCTTAACATATACAGATATTATATCTTTAATAACTTTACACTTGATCAAAGGCAAAACATTGTAGAGACAAAACTGTGTGTGTGTGTGTGTGTGTGTGTGTGTGTGTGTGTGTGTGTGTACACAAAGAAACATGACACTTTTTGAACAGAGGTCCTTCAGCAGTTATGCAGTAAGCAAAGTGCCTCTGAAGTTGTATGCAGAGGAATCGAGCAAAAACGGCTTTGCTTGCTCAGCTGATGAAGAACCTCTGTCCAAAATGTTTCTCTGCAAACCATATGCACTTCGGAACAGTTTTCATTATCTCTACATCTTTCCCTACAGTACACTGCAGTTAGTCATCTGGAATCGTGTTCGGTCATCTTCAGATTTTAGGTGAGAATTTTGCTTGCACAGCTGATGAACGACCTCTGTCCGAAACGTCCGGTTTCCCTGGAAACTTTGTGTACTATCACTATGTATCTTATGTAAGTGCACTGCGGTTACTTACCTAGAATCTTCTACAGATTTTATATATATATATATATATATATATATATATATATATATATATATATATATATATATATATATATATATATATATATAATATGTCAAGGTCATGATAGAATATGCTCAACTGAGTAAAAAGTGTTTGCATGTGAAATATTCACACATAAAGACCCGTTCTTTCGTTCTTTTGTTCTTTTGACAAATGCATCTCACTGGCTCAGACTAGACCTGCAGTGCCATCTGTTAGACAGCAGATGTCTTATGATGCTGTATAAGGAGGGGACACTAGGGCTGTGGTCCTCAGTCCTGGTGCTATGGGCCCTATACCCTGGGACTGTTATGTGCTGTGACTACACAGCAGTCATTGAGAGTGTACAGCAATTGAGAACCATGGAGTCACAGAACATGGTGTAGTTAATGTATTCATGTCTTCTATGGAGTTTATTTTACCCACATCAACCACACATCCAGGAAAAAAGCCAGTGATTAAAAAGCACAATATTTTCATGGGATTGTATAAATCCTACGTACTGCTTAAAGGCAAAAACGACCCCTCAACTCTAGCCCATGTTCCCAGAATTCTTTTTCCTCACACAGTTCTACAGTTACGTCTCGTGCCACATCCATCAATTGAAGGTGTGGTCTGCATTTGCAAACCCGTCTATTATGATTCTCAACAGGCATCTTTTCTAAAATCTGGCACTTGGCACCATGCCCAGAAGGATCTCAACAGCCAGGATGCCTCAGGCCTTCTCCGTACCCACTTCAGTTGGACAGCTAGTCATTAAAGTGTCTGTTTGTTTGGTCCTTTGTTTTTCAAACCAGTGACTAGCTCACATTTCACAGTCCTGTACATCAGGTGCTGCTTGTTGTCATGTAATGCTCCATGGTTTATACAGGGACAACGCATTTCAAAAAGAATGTTCTCACCAGTGATCCATAGGTGTGTACTGTTCAGCGTTTATTCTGACACTAAGTTCATCTCTGTTTCCTGGCAGGTTACAAGACCCTGTTAGGATCTTGGGATTTGACATCATTTAATAATTAGTACATTCATCCAAGGCCATACAAAAAATAAATTGGTAGGAATGGTTAATACACAACTAAATTCAGTTTTTACAGATCACGCTTTCATCCAATGCCACAAAGATTCTGTGGACCTACCTGTAAAAAAAATTCTCACTCTGTTGATATTTTCTCACTCTGTTAAACACAAATGCTCAGTGAGACTCCATATAACTAAATAATCAAGTCAGTCATTACTGTAACGTTGGGTGCAGGAGGCAGACACCACGACGATTACGGTGCACAATCAACATTTATTGGACACAACACGAAATAGCTTGGTGCGGAGCGCAAGTAGCACACAAACACTCACGCTGACACGTAGCTTTAGACAAAGACGAGCACAAGACACTGCGCGAACGCACATTAAATAGGTGAATAACACAAACCCTCGTGATCTCGAGACAAGGCACAGGTGCGACTACGAACACGCTCACGAACAACCCACACCCACGGAAGTACATACATGGGCATAACGACACGCAGACGACATAGTGGCACGCCCACAGGGAAGGGTCCGGAGCTGTGACCGTGACAGAACCCTCCACCAGGGGCTCGCTACTCCCGGAGCTTCCCGCGTAGCTGGAAAAGCCCCGAACCAATACCAACGGGCAGGTCCGGAGCCGCCGGGTTCACGAGCCTCCGAGAGCCGTCTCCCCCGATGGTGGGAACCGCCGCGAACAGCTCTAGAACACCCTCCCTGGGAAGACAGGGGAGAATACGTTAAACAATGGCACAGTCACAAACATGCACACAGGGACGCTGAACACAAAGGGCACAAACGGGAACAATGGATTAGGGAGAAACACTGGGACTGACAAAAACACCGGTACACAAACATTCATCATCGGAGCCAAGCTCCCCGCCTTAGGCAAAGCCTGCAGCGAAGAGAAAGCTCCAGGGACTGGGGGTGCTGCAGAAGGCGGTACACCTCTCGCCTGTTCCGCCCGTTCACCGCCAGGTGCCGCACGGCTAGCGGATGCGCTGGGTGCAGCGCGACTGGCCGACCGCTTGGGGGACGCACTTCTGGTGGACGCGCGAGGTGCAGCGCGACTACTCGCCCGCTTAGGGGCAGCACGTCTGGCGGACGCGCGAGGTGCAGCGCGACTGGTCGCCCGCTTGGTGGCAGCACTATCGGTGGGCGCGCGAGGTGCAGCTCGACCTGTTTCCCGCTTGGAGGCGGTGCGACCAGCGTGTCTCGCGGCAACTGTCCTCCCTGGTCCGCGGCTACCTCCTCCGGGAGTGCCGTAGGGGCTTGCCGCCCTATAAGCCTGCTGGCGCTCCTCCACCCTCTCTGGGAACCTCCCGTAGGAAGCCCCTCCTCTGCCAGGCCAGCCTCCCCTGGTTCCGGTATCGGGGGTGGTGTCCATTGCCGGCATCACCTCCTCGGCCACGCTCCAGTCCATGGACCGTGCGGGGGTCTCACATCGGGAGTGGTCCATGGGCTCCTCCCCACAGGACTCCCCACTCTCCAACCTGGGCGGACTGTCCGGTCCGCTCCCTCCCCCTTTGTAGACTGTCGGGAGCGAACACACTGACGGAAGGCTCTCTCCCTCACTCTCCTCGCTCTCGTCCTCGCTCACAAAGGACGATGAACCAACGGACGGAGGTGGGCTGGCGCTCCCTCTCTCCCCGTAGCACACCGTTGTCTCGGAGTGCAGAGACGGAGGGGGACTAACGTTCTCCCCCTCTCCGTAGTACACCGTCGAGTCGGAGCACACAGATGGGGGAGGACTGACGTTACCCTCCGCCTTCTCGGGGTGCTCGTAGGCATCGGAGCAGACCGATGGCGTGGGGCTGGTTTCCCTCTCCTCGTCCGACGTCAGGGGAGCCGCTGACGTGGGGGAAGGGCAGCTGGCCTCACCCTCACTCTCCTCTCCGGAGTCCTCACTCCCAAACTCATCCTCGGGGGGAGTGAGGGCAAAGGCACCTACCCCCACCATGAACGGTTCACTGGACTCCTCCTCTGGGAAGTCCAGGGGCGGTGCTCTCCTGTCCTCCGATCCGCTGCTGCCCACCGCTCTGGGTGGCCGCCCTAGGGACGCGGGAGGGTGCAACTCTCTCCATATGCGGACCGCGGATTGGCGGATACCGTCTGCCATCTCTTCGTCCTCCGTCTCTCGAGCCGCGCACAGCAAGTACGCACACATGGGGTGCTGCTGCATGGTCTGCTCGGTGACAGGGGATTCGCGACGCCGAACCGGGGAAGAGCCGTGGTGACGTCGGCTTCTCCTCTTCCCCTTTGGGGCACGGGTGGCGTATCCTGGCATACTTCTTATTCGGCTCGTCTTTCTGTAACGTTGGGTGCAGGAGGCAGACACCACGACGATTACGGTGCACAATAAACATTTATTGGACACAACACGAAATAGCTTGGTGCGGAGCCCAAGTAGCACACAAACACTCACGCTGACACGTAGCTTTAGACAAAGACGAGCACAAGACACTGCGCGAACGCACATTAAATAGGTGAATAACACAAACCCTCGTGATCTCGAGACAAGGCACAGGTGCGACTACGAACACGCTCACGAACAACCCACACCCACGGAAGTACATACATGGGCATAACGACACGCAGACGACATAGTGGCACGCCCACAGGGAAGGGTCCGGAGCTGTGACCGTGACAATTACAGAATTACTGTAGGATTCATGCACTTTAATAAAGGTTATTTCAAACACTAAACATCTTTATGCATTTTCTGTCGATTCAGAAAATATAAATTTTCAGTCCACAGAAAGCTTCTAATCATGTGAAGTTGCTACATTTGATGTTGACCTAACTAAACTTAATCAATCAATCAATCAATCAAATTTTATTTATATAGCGCTTTTTACAACAGTTGTTGTCACAAAGCAGCTTTACAAGTGCCGAGTCCTAGCCCCCAGTGAGCAAGCCAAAGGCGACAGTGACAAGGAAAAACTCCCTAGTTTTTTTGCATGAGGAAGAAACCTTAAGAGGAACCAAGACTCAGGGGGGGAACCCATCCTCCTCTGGCCGACACCGGTCACCATGACAACAACAACAATTTAGACAGAAAGAAGAGAAAGAAAAGGAAAAATATGTAATAATGTCCATCATGATGTATGCATCCGGTTAGGCAGGAGGTGGCTGGCCCAGGATGGATCGCTGGTCTCCTCATCTCATTATTCCTCAAGCAGGCGGGCAGCCATGTGGAGAAATGAAACAGGGAAAATTAGCTCTGTATGAGGACATATACAGGACAGGTGAAATTATAAACATTTCCGGAGTGTGGCAGCAACTCCGGCATTAAGTTAAATTATTACAGCCTAGCTAAAAAGGCAGAACCAGAAGGTAACATAGGCTTGGGGGCATTCTGAGACAATGGCATCCGTCCACTGCACTGTCAACAAACTTGAGTGACCACGAGCAGTGACAGGACGACAGCACCAGCGCCCCAGTCTACCATAAAACCCTTCGTCTATGAACCCCTAGAACTGTACCTTTATCTAAGGGGGATATTAATTATCAAACGCTAAACCAAATAGGTGGGTTTTCAACCTAGACTTAAAGATTGTGACTGTGTCAGCGTCCTAGACGCATTTAGGAAGATTATTCCAAAGCTGGGGGGCCTTACAAGAAAATGCTCTTCCCCCTGCTGTTACCTTGTTAATTTTTGGAACTAATAAAAGACCAGCACCCTGTGATCTTAGTGGGCGTGGGGGTTCGTAATAGGAAATAAGTTCCTGAAGGTACTCAGGAGCAAGCCCGTGCAATGCTTTATAAGTTAATAAAAGAATTTTAAAGTCAATACGGAATTTAACTGGGAGCCAATGCAGGGCTGATAGGACTGGACTGATATGCTGAAATTTTCTAGTTCTGGGGTGGGTTTCCCGAAACGTTCGTAACTCTAAGTACTTCGTAACCTCGTACTTACGAATATTCTTAAATTTACGAGTGTTTCCCGAAACTCTTCGTAATTTACGTCATTCTTAAAGTTGTTCGTAACTTTCTAAGATCGTTCATTATCGGGAAACCCACCCCTGGTCAGAACCCTGGCTGCGACTTAACAATTGTGAATGAGATTATTTTTTGGTTGCAAAATGGTCTACCATTTTATAATTTTACCATTCTATAATATTACCATTATCATAATTACCATTCTATAATTCAGGCCATATTGGTATACTACTAATGGCACGATTTATAAAAATATCTATAAAATGATCTCTAAAAATATATAGAAAAACTACTTTCACTTAATGCTGCAAGCTAAAACACTTTTTTCATATTGTTACGATTTTTACATCATGTGTCAATTGTATGTGTGTGGTCTTAGAACAGAAACACATTGAAATGAATAAATACATTGAATCTGAATTATTAATGCAGCTTACATTTTCTTTCAAGCTGTTGCTACCTAAAATAAGAGGAGGGAGTAGAACCTTCTCACAAACTTCTTCAGAGGGGCTTACATCTATAACATCTCTGAACCTCACTGGTGAAATTACATTGACATTTTAAAAGCATATAGGTACATGGTGGCTCAGAGAAGAGTGCAGCTCTGACATTTATACTTTTGGTACATCATTACTGTAATAAATCAATTCTGTAAAAGATCCGTGTTGACCGAGGGAGGGTCACCTAGACTATCTTCATGAATTGACCTGTCCTCGTGTTCCTGGACTAAACCTTCTTCATGTGGCCTTTGCCGTCATATTTTCATGATTATTTTACAGTCCTCTCATGTGGGCTCCGCCCTGCTGCAGGGGCAGTGTGTTGTTTAAAGAGTTGTCGGTAGGATTACAATTGATATAACGCAAAAATGCCTTTCATGTTCCTATTTTAATGAGTGTTGTAAATACATGATATAATAATCCTCCAATCTCATAGTCAATATGCTTGGTCTGAATAATCAGAAAGAAAGAGACAACAACATATTAATTTTATGTTCTGAAATATGCAAAAAGCAAACAACATAAAACACATGTATAATTTAAAAATGTGTTAAATATTTCAGTATCCCACTTAACATATTGCTGTATAGTTTGTGATAGGACGATGCTGCAAAATAGGCTAATTGCTCACAGAATGTCGTGTTTCACTGAAAGACACGAACATGCACGCCCATAATGCATGCATGCCTTTAACCCAACAAACAGAACATCTAGTCAATACATCTGGTATTCATTTCAGACTGTGAGATACTAGTTGGAGGAAGGGGCATTTGGTATTTATACGACGGCCTGATAGGGTGGTTACACAACTGCACCTCTGATTCGCCTTTGGCATTTGGGATTCAAATTAACAAGGGTGGCTGTGTTTTTGCAGGCTGCTGAAGGCTCAGATGCACTGACAGACTGACAGCACAGCAGTGGGCCGTGAACAGCATGGGATCAAGTCACAGTAGGACAGGACATGGGATTCCCAGCAGAGCTTTCTGTTATCTCTGACTCCTAATCAGTTGGTATGCATCTTTCTTTCTTGCTTATTGAGTCATGTTATTTTTGCGAAATATCCACATCTTGTTCACAATTAAATTGTGTGTACATATTGCAAATATTTCCAAGTATTGCTTTGTGGATTTTAACTTACACATTGATTTTATGTTAATGTTCCTTAACACCTAATATGTGTGGAATCTCCTCCTGGGACTGCTTGTACACACCAGCAATTCTTAACAATAAACTAGATAGACACTTAAACTTGCAGATGCCTCCTTTCTGGGCAAGTTATGCAATATCTCCCATAATGCATCACTCTGACCTACTTTTGTCCATGTAACATGATTTTGAAACTGGAGGGCCAGGAGCCTCCCAGTTCCCACAGCAATCGTCCACCAAGTGACCTTTCAGTTGCATAACCCAACTTGGCAAGAAATAAAAACTTGGGCTTTCGAACAAGAGAAGCTTCTGGCCCCAAAGTTTTGACGAATGATCCAATTAAAGAGAGATGGAGAAACTGAAATTCCACCAAGGCTCCTGATACCAATTTTCGATCGTACCCAGTAACCCATTACGCTTCCCTCCACAGCAGCAAGGCTGAATGAGGATGACATCCAGGGGCAAAGATTGCACCATACATATACTATACTATACTATATATATACTATGACCATAAATGTTGTTTGTTACTTCAAATAAAATG
Source organism: Brachyhypopomus gauderio (assembly GCF_052324685.1). Taxonomy (NCBI): domain Eukaryota; kingdom Metazoa; phylum Chordata; class Actinopteri; order Gymnotiformes; family Hypopomidae; genus Brachyhypopomus; species Brachyhypopomus gauderio. Next base: position 20,755,043 of record NC_135221.1, on the reverse strand, counting down.
TTATAGGTAATTTGGCTAAGATCCTTTCCCAACACTCACACATATCAAGGAAAGTGCCAAAAAACAGAAGCTGTTATACTAACAAATTAGCCATGATACATGATTATAACTTAATTCTATGTTTCTCTAATTGAGTGCAATACATATTAAATACAACCAGCACAAATGCTTAAATCCATTTCAGATTTGACACAACCCCTGTATGAAAGTGGCCCCATTAAGTAAGTCCCTCCTGACACAGATCAGACCAATTAGACCCATGCAGTCTTGCTGGGTCCAGTCCTCTGAAGGTGGCGCTGTGGTGGAAGGTTTTGAAGGAATCTCCAGAAACCTCCATAAAAAAAGGCGAGACAAAGTCACAATATGTGGGTCAGTGACCTACTTCCCAGAGGTTTGCTTAGATCCTTGTTCCTCTTGTACATGTGTTTGTCCTCTGTTCATTTTTCTGCTACCTACTTCAAAAGCAAATGAATTGGCCAGAAAAATAGCTCTGCTTCAGTACCCAGAATTTTAAAATCCTAATCAGAATAGCTTAAAATTCAGTGATCATTCTTAGATTTATTTTCTTTAATTCCATTTATTTAATATACTAAGCCAAAACACAATACACAAGAAGCCTGTAACACATTGTTTTGTAAACAAAGATACATTTAGAGGCAAAGTGTCATACAGCAACTGAAATACTCCATAGTAACTTAACAACGTATATCAAAATGCCTTAAGAACAGATGTACTAGACCTTATCAGAGGTAGGTCAACTCCAAGTATTAGTGCAAGGATCAAAATAGAACTTGAGCTTGATAAATTACAACCAGTAGCTAATTAATTGTAAAAAAAAAAAAAAACAATATAATAATATGTGTTTCTAATAAACATTAATTTTAAATGTAGAAAAACAAAAACAAATACTGATGCTCATCTCTGGTGCAATACATAGTATAAATGTAATGAAAGGAGATTAAAAAACTTCACATGTATGCTGCACAGATTAACCCTAGCCCTGCAATAAACCACACAAGGGATTTAGATTACAACTACTGGACATTGCTGGCCACAAATCCAGTGCTATTGGTACAACTTTTGGAAGTGAACTTTGAAGCAGGCCATGCTGTCTGTCATACAAAGAAGAAGCTACATTTAACTACAGTTTATTTTGGATCCCCTCTGTGTTCTACTTCATTGGCATCGTGGAAGAAATGTGAGTTAAGGCACTATATACGCCTTGTTCATTTAGCGTATAGGAATTGGGACACAGGGAAAAGGTAAATAAATGAAGTTCAGATTTATATACAACATAATCAGCAAACCAATCACATTTCAGTGTAAATGGTACCTTCACAGCATCAGGTGTAGTTCTGATGAGAATATAACTTACAGATTCCTTTAAGTGTAAGATTCAAGGTCTTGTGTTTCATCTTGGTTATACACATTTTTAGAGAAAACACAGGTCGTATTTCAACAAATATCAAAATAATAATTTGAAGTTTTAAACATTCAGATTGCTTAACCTTAATCTAAATGCAGACATCACCTAATGTTTTGTTGCAATATAACAAACAAATTCACACACAGCTTCCGATTGTTCCCTTAGAAAGCAATAGAAACTTTATGGTTCTCTTTTACAGGGTAACATAGGGTATTATTGCTATAGAACAGTTATTATTGCAGTCATACACACTTACTACCATGACAATCACTTTTTTTGCAGCTCATAATTTCAATTACACATGCTTTAACATTGTTTCCTGCTCGAAGACTGAATGAAGACCATATTATCAAATTAATGACCTAGTATATCTCAATAGTCAAAATGTCATATTTCTGCACCAAACAACATTTAATTTGGGTCATGGATAAAATCAATGAATGATTTACTGTCAGATAAGCTAATTTGCAGATCTTTTTGTCTCTTATCAAGAGACTATTATTTTTTTAAATGAATTTCTAAATATCAGTATCCAAGACATACTCTTTTCCATATTGTAAACTGTGTGCCTAATTCACACCCATGTATAAATAAAAGTAACAATAAAATAGAAACAACTAATGAAAATGAATGAGAGAGATGCATGTGCATAGGACCGTCGAGTTGCGGAAGCCAGATGAAGTCTTCAGGCTGTATTCCTCTTTAAGCAAAGCCCATTTCCTCTAGACACTCTGTGTCCATAGAGAAGACGTAACGTGACGTGGTGATGAGGGTACGGTGAGGGTCAAAGGCCGTGGCGGTAAGCGTGGGGCTGGCAGTTACGGAGAGCGACTCCGTGACATCAGGGCGAGCACTCGTCTGATGCCCGTCAGCCGATCTTTCAGAGATGTCAGCGCCAACAAGGACAGCTGAGCTCGGCCCTCCAGAGGAAGCACTGCCAGAAGCCACCAGCACCAGGAAGGCCCGTTCGGACTCGCCTGTAAAAGACACAACAGTCCAACTGTCAAACCCAAACCACTGCATCTTCCTACATGTTCGTGTTCAGTCAGTAAATGGTACAGTATTTTATTACTTGTTCACACCACATGACATGCCATCCTATGAAGTTAAGTCCATGCAAAGTGCTGAAAACTCTTGAGGCTGCAAGATAATGCAAATATTCCATGCCAACACTTTGCAGACTTGATGTGCATTAAATAAGAATAATTATTTTCATTATTTGGACCTGTAATTGTAACATCTGGTAAGGACTGGGATGACGCAAGTGCAGGTAAACAATTTATTTAAATAAGAAAACGGAAATACTGAATGCAAGAAGCGAACATAGACAACCAGGAAACACACAACCACCAACACAATGATTACCATAACTAAAACTAATAATGAATATAGCGAAGTCACGAGACATGGGGATCATAAACAGGGTGCAGGAGTATGCTAGAGCATTAAACAATCAATTCTAATGATAGGAACTAACGAGGGAAAACCTAGTCTGACTACATGACACACGAAACCAATCGGAAGACATAAGAACCAATAACATGCATAGCCATAAAACATAAGACTAAGGGCAAGGAAACGAAGGACAAAACCCAAATACCCACTACAGCGAACTAACAGAGACAACCACGATAAACGAGAAGGCAAAACACGAAAGACGTACAACCACCGAGAGACCGAACGTAGAAAGGGGCATAGACGCAAGGCACTCACGAAAAACGAAACTTAGATAAAGACGGATCACCTAGCAGCACAAAGTGGGGCAGGGCAGAGCACGGAAAGGGAGAATTCACGAACACAATGACCGACACAGATGGCTGAAACAGAGGGACTAAAATACACTGGGACAGGGAACTAAACAAGACACAGGTGGGAGCACTGAAGACAGGGGCGTGACAAACACGGAAACAAGGCGAGACAAGGGAGGAGGGCGGAGTTGGGCATGACAGTAATGGAAACAATGCCTACTTATAATTGGCAGATGAGCACAAATCCAGCATTATAAACCCATACATTTCGTTTTAAATGCAAAATAAATGCTAATGGGCGCTTTAATATATTTAAATGTACTATCTTCAATGTACTTTAATCTTACAAAAAGTTTTCTGAACATATCAGGAAAACAGTAATAATGGCTTAACTATAATAATGGCATAACTATAATAACATTTTTTATTATGTATGGTAAATATAAAAACTTAAACAGGTTGTATTAGGATATTAACAGGATGTAAACCAGGTAATACCTGGGTCTCCGAGTCCTTCTGTGGCATGGACCCAAAGTGGCGTTCGATCCGCTGCCTCTGCTCAGCCTGGAGGGAGTTGACCCAGACCAGTGCCTGGTCATAGACCACATCATGGAGCACCTGTAGTTCTCTTTCACTATCCCCCGTCACCTGTAATGCAAAGAAAGGAGCAACATTTTATACAAAAAAAAAACTAAACCACAATTCTTCATTGTTTTGATCCAATCCAAACTACAACAAAGCATCAAAAGGATTACTCAAAATGTAAATATACAATGGAAGACAAGATCCTCACTTGAATGTCCTCCAAGTACTCAATGTCTGCTGTGTTATAGCCATCTCTCTGGCTATGCTGGGTTACTCTGAACCTCCTCCTCCCAATGGTGTCCACTATAGAGCAGCCATCAGCGAAGAACTCCACGTTTCGAATCTCAAGCATGCAGCCGTAATCTGCAAACCTAAAAGAGAGAGAGACGCTACGCTGTAGTCGCCAAGGGCCGCCATACATCGGGAAAGAATACTTCATATTTGAATGTCCAACGTGAACAAGCCGAGTCTTTGCGGCAACCTAAAGGCCATCCTAGTTTACCCTTTAGCGGGGTCGCTGAGACACATCCCGAACTGTCTTGTACCCGTTTCCGTGCACCTGCGGATCATGAGCCGATAACAAGGCTCGAAGATGTGCAGGGGGCACGGGACTGTGGGGAAAGCCATGGTGCACACAAATATAGGCACGTTCTTGTTTAAGCTGTAGAAGAGAGACACGTTCAGACATAGTGATAGATCAAAAAACACAATTCGCTTATTTCTTCATACAAAGCCAATGCACTGCTGTTATAGTTTTGAAAAAGTACATTTCATATTTATTAGTTAAAACTGTAGACTGTATTTTTGCCAGTATGTAAATTATAGGTTTTATTTTTTTTGAACCAATAAACATTATTATATATCTGTCTGTGTGTGTAAATATATGTATAATGCACTTTTGAAGAACTAACGCTGCCTATCGTAACGCTTAGTGAGTGTCGTGGGTGAGAGATGAGACACCGAGTGTTGTGACACAGATGACGTTTAATAAACATGAAGGTGAACAGAGAAGAAGATGAACACCAATGGGGCCATCATCACACGAAACACACGGTGAAGAAAAACAACAAAGTGTCACCTAGCAGTAATCTGGACCCTTACTTGGATAGTTCTGCAAGTTCCTCTTCATCAACCTTCTGTCTGTCCACGAGCTCTGCTGGAAGGTATTTGCTTATGATGTCCTCCGTAAGAAATGTCCTGCAGTACCGTCTCTGTGCCAAGTACTGTAGGAGAAGAAGAACACTATCTAAACATGATAACCGGTTGCCTGTCTCTTGACACTGAAATACCTCAGCACTGAAATAAACCTTACAAAACATAGAACAAAATTTGTTTTTTACGTAAGACCTGCTGTAAGACGGCTTTCTGAAGATTCTTTTGAAAAATATCTTCATGGCTAGTATTGTTCTGTAATAAAATGTGCTACCTACTTCTGAAAGGTCCTCCTTACAGAGAGGGCATGAAGGATTGTGGTCCAGACATCGCTCCAGACACTTCAGACAGAACGTATGCCCACACGGCGTGGTCACTGGCTCATAGAAGAGTCTGCATAAAGGTCATATGACACCATCCAATCTTCGACTTTCAACACATACCCATGCTCACATTTGAATCACTTTGAGCTTATGTACCAACATTTGCTGCAAATATGATTAAGAAGAGTGAGCTTTATAGAACAGCGCATTAAAGTATCCAAACTTTTGTTCTGATAAATGTAAGCACTATTCTGCAAGCATCTTGCTATGTCGTGTTGTGCTATGTCGTGTTGTGCTATGTCATGATGTGCTATGTCATGTTGTGCTATGTCCTCTGCTGTTAATTACCTCATGCAGAGTGAACACTCCAGATCAGCTGGGTCAATGAGCTCAGCCGTCACATGTCCTGCGTGCCCCACCTTGCTCTGCTCACCTCCTGACAAAACCACATGTAATAAGACCATGCCGAGTCCTCACTATGCAAGCGGAAGACTGCTGATAGTTAAACATAATTCAGTTTTAACGCACCATTACAAGGGGGTGCTTGTACCCGTAAGGGTGCGCGGGCCTGCTGTGGGCCCGTGTTATCTAAAATTATAATGATCAGTGAAGGTATTCTCATGTGATAAGTCGAGTTCAAGCTCTTTTTATGGAAGGAATATTTAGAACATCTCATTTGAGCATTTCTCACCTAGTTTATAGCGCTTACACGCACCAGCCCCACTAGCTGCTTTGCCGTCGTCCTCGGTACCATGACTGCGCTTGCGTAAACGGCCTTGGTCCGTGATGCATGCGGGTCCATCTGGGACAGATCTGCGCTTGCAACAAGCCTTTCTATTACACGAGTCCTCAATACCTGAAGAGGCTCTTGAACCGCCACTCTGAGACACACTGCTGTTGATGTAGATTTTGAAATCCTGAAGGCAAAATACAAACCCCAAAAGAAACACACATAAATACACCTTTATAGCTGGTTTATACTTACGTTCACCCAAAACTAAGAGGTCATGATTTTCTCAAGTTATAATCTTGGTTTTACAGTAGAATATCCTTATCTTGTGTGAATCCCCAACCTGCCATTTTGGGGTCAATTATGCACACACAATTTAATCTTATAGTTAAGATTGCGTACAGCTTCTCCTCACCTTGTACGACCTTTGTAACATGATGGGTCCATGCAGGCCGAAGTTGGGAGAGAGCACCCGTGTTCTTGAAGACGCCAGGGTTGTACAGTCAAGAATTTTCTTGCGCACACATTCCCTGACTGGGACGAGAAGATCGCTCAGCAGCTATAAAGAAGAGTGTATGGTTAAAGCAAGCAAACTGGCCATTGACTATGTCTATATAATTTGGATCTTTACTGAGCCATAATACAAAACTCCTCTGCTCACCTTTTGAGCCTCTATTCTGGCTGGTTCATTTTCATGGTCCAGAGTGATGGACAGCAGGTACTCCGTTAAAGCCTCCTCTTGCTTCCCCAGTGTAGAGAGGACCTGTGCTCTCCGTGTGTGTCCCTATGTGACATGGTAACAATAATGATAGCAATGCAGGTTTCTACACCAAACATTCTCACGCAAAACACAGTGAACCTAACACACAAAATAATCTTCCTGACATTCGATTGGGGGAGTGCGATATGGTACAACCGACCCCTACCTCAGGCCGTGTCCACGTGTTTATGTCTGGCTGTATATGGTCGTTTCTGTGTGTGTGTTCACCTGTGTCGTTATTCTCGTTATTGTTATGTGCTGCACTTGTGTGTTGTTGACGTTCTTTTCTGCTTGTTTAATTTGAATTATAATGAAATATTACATGTTAAACTCCGCTCTCGACTCGACACTCAGCTTCCCTCACAACATTACACAAAGACCCACCAGGATGGGACGCGTGGCAGGACGAGTAAGGAGCCATCCTCCCCCTTCTGCCCATCCCCAGGAGAGCAAACACAAGGTGGTCCGGTTTGCAGAGGAGGACCAGCTGGCTAGCTCCCCTTGGAGCTATACGCAAGTGGCTATTCGGGGGAGGTCTAGCCTCCCAGATCCATCTGGGGATGTCAGGCATTGTCCCTGGAGGGGTCCCCCCCCCCCCCCCCCCCCCCCCAGACAGCACCAAGTATGGAGGGGCATACCAGGACTAGTACAACTTCTCCTCACTCAGCCCATGTTGGAGTACGGCCCAGCCCCCCACCAAGGCCCCCTTCTTCCCTGAGGAGGGAGGTTTTGAGGGGGGGGGGGGGGGGGGGGGGTCCTGTCACACAGAGGAGGTTGAGATGGAGGAGTCCTCCAGTGCCTCCAAAGGGGAGGAGGCCAAGGCAGAACTGGAGAGGAGGTTGAGGACCTCCTAGGACATGAGTGCGCTCCTCCAAGAAGAGCTCCGCCAAGGGAGCCAGAAGCCAACAGTGGAGAAGGAGGAGAGATTTGCTTCGGAGGATGAAGAGGCCCCTGCCTTGGGGGTCCAGTGGGGCCAAGGCCAAGACCCCGTGCATTAGGGGTCTTAATGTGTGCCTTTGTCCATGTCATTGTGTTATTCATTGCACCTGTCTCGTCTTGTTATTGTTGTGCTGCACTTGTGTCTTGTTGTCATCTGTGTTTAAGTATGCGGGTCTATGATCTTTGTCAATCTTTGTTTTGGCATTGTGTGTATTGTCTTTGTGTCGCTTCTTGTTTAATGTAAATTATAACTCCATGTTAAACTCCGCTCTCGACTAGACATCCTGCTTCTAAAATAACTACAACCGTAACTGTTTTAAATCATATATAAGTTACATAAAGCATTGTTGCAACCCATTTTTAAATCAAACCAAATAGACCAAATAACTTTCAGGTGCACCGAATTAAAGTAGAAATTTGTGTTAGGTAAGAAAGGTGATTCATTGGCAAAATGAGAGATCACACTAGAGAGAAGCATGAACTCAACAAGGATCTAGTAAGATCTTGTGGCATTTAGCATTTGGTCAGCTATTTTTAGGGAGCGACTTACGTCCCAAATGATGGTATCAGCTGGACAAGCTGAATCACTTTATGAGATCTAGTCATCAATGTAGAGCTCACAATGGCTGAAATCCAACATTATTGGGGATCTAAAACTCAGCGGTTAAACTACAGCAGCAATAATCAGCCATCTCTGACAACTAAATCTACTTGGTGTACATACACCGCACCCCTTTGCCAGAGAAGGGTATTGTCTGACCTTTGCCCATAGAGGTTTCAATTTGCAAGCCATATCAGCGTCGCTGAGCGCATCCTCAAATTTCTTCAGACTGGAGTTTATCTGTGATCGGTTTGCATACAGCACATGGTCCTTCGGAGCTACGGAGAAAGTATGGAGACAAAATGGGAAAACTGGAAATGACTGAGTGACACTAGGTGTATAAGTTCTGAAGGAACTTTTCCCCCTTTTCCTTACTGATAGGACACATGCTTTATGCTCCAAAGAACACTTTTACAGTAGCATAAAAAAACTTTCTTGTAAGGTGTCATTAAATGCACATTTCTACAGTACATAAACATTATAATAATCCTACACCAGAGGGCTGCTTGTCTAGCCAGAACATTTAAATACGCCCTGGTTATGAATATGTTAATGAACATATTATATATATTCTAACCCCTGACCTACATTTTTTTTTCCAGTTTTGTTATACAACTGAGCAGTTGTATCCTTATGCAATGGTCGGTCTCGTAGCCTAGATTACATCTTATTCAACCTCCACGCCCCGTGTCCATATCTGTGAGACACTCATGATTTAATCTGAAAGCTGAAATCGCGATGAAGCTCACTCACAACTGTTCAGTTAGTGACATCCGTGCACTAGTGATACATTAATATTTTACATAACTTTCTCCATTTACAATAACACACTTATATAACCTGTTTCTCAGCCACTCTTACCATGTGAAATCCCAACGTACCTATAAGTACTGCCTGGTTGTATTTCCCTAAGGCATCTTCCAGTCTCCTCTCGGCGTACAGTCCATTCCCCTCACGCCTCAGCCTCACGGCGCTCACTTGAGACGGAAACCACTTCACTAACAGGTTACTAAGAACCACATTAACTCTGTATTTGTGCGGTTCTGTCTCTTTTGAGTGGTCTTTGCAGACTTTACAGCCAAGTCTCTCTCTTTCCAGGCACTTCTTACAGAAACAGTGTCCACAGAGCAAGGTGACGGGTTCGTAGAGGAACCCGAAACATATCCCACAGGCGAACGTGTCATGTCCGCTGCGCGCAGGTCTCTCCGCCTCGTGATGGTCGCTCTCGGTGCCGGAGAGACACTGGAGAAGGTTCTCCAGCTGGACCGGGCGAAGACGGTAGAACTCCGAGGCTTTCTGGTAGGTTTCAAACGCTTCGCTCAACTTGCCGTCAAACGCCAGAGCGTCGGCCCGTTTGAGCAGCAGCTCCTGCTGAAGAACCGGGTCACTGAAGCGTAATATCTGGTGTTCGTATTTGCCCTCGGAAAGCTGAAAGTTTGTGGACCGGACTGCCTGCGCGGTGAGATCCAGCACGCTGTACACACTCTTACTTCCCATGACGCGCGCCTACAATATTTCACCCTTATTTGTAATTAATAAGGCTGCCATAAAACACTCCATTTCTTCCGTCCCGTCTTTTTTCTCAGATCAAGACTTCCAAATAACTATAGCTCAGCAATACTAATATGAGTAGGAAAAAAGTGTTACATAAAAGTGATCATGTGACCAAAGCCAGCTGCTCCTATTGGATAGGTTACTCAAACTGTTACAAAACAATTCAGTTGTAACAGTGTCTGGGCTGGGTATTATTTCTGTCACCTCACATGGTCCTCTGCTGAATTCTGGAGGAACAACGCAAATATTAACGATCTGAGACAGACCACATGAATATAATTACTGCGTTCATACTACCCATAAATTCGACATCATGTAGTTCTCAATTCACAAACAAATATTCCTTCTGTCCCTAAATAATTCAAAAAATATAATCTCATATATATATATATATATATATATATATATATATATATATATATAGTGTGTGTGTGTGTGCATCATATCATATGAACTCAGTCCTTGTTTCAGTGTTTTGTAATGAGTCTGACAACTTTCCTCACAGGTTTTTTTTTTTAAAGTGTAATCAGGCCATGTCTGCCACCCAGTCAGGTATTCTTTAGTAGAGAACAAGCAGTACACCACTTAACTAAATTTAGCTGAAATTTCTCCAGTGAGCATGAATTTCATTCACTACTATAAAAAATATAACATGCTTCAGCAAACATAGTATCAGAGTCATGGTATTACTTTATCTGTCTGTGTGCATTGCTTGTCTAAGGGCTATCAATCAATTAATCAGACATTAGGCAAGGTTAAGTTCCAATAGTGACTTTAATTACATAAACTGCTGCATCTTCCACTACATACGTCTTACTGAATACAAAAAGTTATGTTCAGTCTGACAGGAACGTAAAGATAATATGTCAGTCCTGGATCTTCAGAATACTTCTCTTCTCCAAATCATTCATCTCTTTTAGAATAAGTGCAACGTTGTATCGCAGCTCTTGGAACTTGGATAGAGGAACCTACGAAACGGACAATAAATTCTTATTAATGGTTGACAAAAAACATTTGTGTTGATAGAAGCCTCATCAAGGGTGTGATCAAAGGTGAATTACAGGAGTTCCTAACCATGTAAACAGAAACCTTTAGCCCTGTATCATTTAGTTTCATGTAACATACCTGTTAGCTGAATATTAAGAGCCATATATGTTAAAAAGAGATGGGCTTGTTGACCAAAACATTAGTTGGTCTCTGTTGCTGTATGGGATTGGTGACATAACTGAAGCTATCAGACTTTTCATTGCTTTGCTTTCATTGCTTTCTACATGAACAATGGAAATTCTCAGAGCAACTGAGTTTTCCCTTAACCTACAGTGTTGCTTGAAAGTTTGTGAAGCACACAAACATGATCATTGTTTTCTTATAAAATAAAATAAACTTATGAAATGAACATTCAAATTTCAATTTGTAAAGCAGACCTTCCAAATAGAGACACAGAAAAAGATACATATTTATTATTTATTCAACAAAAGCAATTTCTCACTCAAAATATTAAAAAATTCCCAAATGCAAAAGTATGTGAACTCTTAGCAACTTGTGGCACCTCCTTTTGCAGCCATTACTTCAACCAAACATATTGGAGACTCATGGTAAAACAGCAGAAAAATATTCAGTTCACAACGTTCAAGGAGTTCAAGAACCTTATTTCAGCCTTTTACTTTATTACAGACCCCAAATGCCTGCTCCAACTGTTCCTTGTGGAAGATCTTAGTAACAGTTTAACTAGTGTCCATCTTTTATGTTATGACAAGAGCACAAGGGTCAAGAGAGGTTGTGAGAAACAGTAGTTAGTAGTTTTAATCATGCACTGTAACAGCATATGCCCTAAAGATGAACAAAGAGGGAAAAAAGATCCAAAATCTAGATATAAAACCTGGTACACACCATGGTAAGCATGATAGCACCATGAACACACAAATGTCATCATATTCTACTTAGGATACCACATTTGTCCTAGATTATGATTTGCCCTAAATGTAACTTCAATTAAGCACCTTTTACATATTTGGTCAGCTACACAAAAAAACATCATTCTATTTGAACCAATTCAACAACAAAACAAAGTTGGTAGTTGGAATGTCTCCACAGATGAAACAATTGTAATTGACAGGAAAAGGGGGTTCATTATAGAGATGTTTTATTACAGGGGTAATAACCATTTATTACCATGGGGTAATTTTCAGTATAAATATTAAATGTTTTATAATTGTAATTACCTCAAAGCGATGTACATTCCCATCAGAAAGTTTCATCTGCATTAGAATAGAGGGCTGCAAAGCTCGGGATAAAGAGCTGAAAAACAACAATGGTTTTTAATCAAGGGTTTGTTTTGTCAGTGATCAATATCTCAATGCACACTACACTTAAATCAGTAAGTAAAGGCTTAATAAGGTATCTACTGAATGATGATAACATCAAATCAAATCAAATATATTTGTGTAGCGCTTTTAACATGTTGCTGCTCAGTGGTGCATTTACACAATTCTTCAAAATAACAATTTAGTCTTTAGGTGATTCATTCAACCCCACAAAACACTCCCCAAAATGTTACGGCTGTCATGACTACAGCCTTGTTTAATCACATGACTATTATACCTTGTTGAAATGGCAACATCCACCCTCCATCTGAACTCCTCTAAGCTGGGTAATCTTGGGCCCTGATGTTTGACAACAGCATCTAGTGCTGACCGTCTAGGAAAGGAAAAGGAATAGGATGTAAGATGCACAAACCTAGATGTTTTGTTTAACAAATGTTTGGTCAAATACAGAGGCCAGTAAGTAACAAAAATAATAGAACCTTTATTGTACGAGTTAAAAACAGTGATAGCGTGTCTAGCCTGAAAATACAATAGCTGAAAAGCAATTACTAGCCACCTTACTTCTTAGTATTATACATACCTATTTCCAAAGACTACATTGGCAAAGTCTGCAATGAACTCCTCAGAAATTCTGAAACTCAAAAAATTTAAATTCAGTCCGTACTGCAATAGTGTTATTTCAACGACCTAAAACATTACTCAAATGAATCTGAAAAATCTTAGATCATCTTACCTAAGTCCACGAAGATCTTCTTTGAAACCCTGAAGAAAATTAATGGTGGTATTTAATATTTCATTCAAGGTGTTTTCTTGACAGTACATGTGTCTGAGACAAGTAGACTTGTTACGTTCTCCACTGACAAACTTTCATAACCAAATTCATCTGGCAGCTTTGGCATTGTTTTGTACCATCTTATTACCAATGAACATTAACAAAAATACTTTGTTTATTAAATGTATAGTTAAATTATTGTGGTATTACAGCTCTAAGAACATTCCTTTTCTAGTATTTGTTGAGATGTTATTTTTCTTTTTTTAGGAATGTACCTCTTTCACATTTTCGTGAGGCTAAACTTAACTGTGTTAACATGATAGCAATGTGAAAACATAACTGTGAAAACATAAAAAGAACATCTTGCATATGCTTCCCTGTTACAAAAAGTCAACTGTGGAAACACAATACATGTTGTAAAATATATTCAGACAGACTTGAACGTACCTCTTGTTTTAATGACGATGTCGGGAGTCGCAGAGCTTCTTTAAGAAGTTCATACATGCCTGACACAAGGTGGCTGAACGTTTCTTCTGAAAGGTGGCTGTGCTGGGCAGTGTCGGCCATGGCCCCACTGCAGTCCTCTCCCTCCATGGCGCTTACCACCACTGTGTATTATTGGAAACACAAAACACGAACTTTTCTGAACCAGATTTAATTACTGCCAACATTATCAACAAATAATAGAATATAAAACACGAAGAGACTACATGCAAATATCGTATCAGGCTGTGCACTCGGAGAGTGGGTTTGCTGTATAGTTTATTGTTATCCTAGCTACCCAACACACCTTTAAGGATTTTTCTAAAAAGCTCTTTGTCCAAATCCTTCAAATGTTTCGACATCATTTGGACTTCTGTGGGGACTGTTGCTCCAAAGAACCCAACAGTGTCCGCCATCGTGCTGCCTACAGTCTTAATGTCATCAGGATTAATCTTTACAAGGAGGATCTGGGCAAACGCGCAAAGGACAGCATATTGACTCAACACTTTTGTAATCCCGAAATCTTGCAATAAATCCACAAATCAGTTAACAGTCGTGTTTTGTGCTACGTTTTAGCGAACCACAGACAAAATCTAAAGAAGTATTTTGTAGTTATGATGGGTGTAGTTCCGCCTAAAGTCACGTGATCCGTGAACTGGGGGTGATGGGAAACAGCAAACAAGCGAATTCGAGTAACGCAGATTCACTAATCCTGTTAACTATCACTCCAGGGACACTAACATTTAATAGGATTTAGATCAGATGATATACGCAACTGCTTTCTTTGTTCGTAAACTGCATTTTTGTAGTCCAAGTGCCTCTCCATAATTGCGAGACTTTTATTTTGAAGCACCGTATCTCTATGCATGCTTAAACGCATCATCGTTGCGTAAAGATATATATATATATATATATATATATATATATATATATATATATATATATATATATATATATATATATATATATATATATATATGTGATAGAAAATGAATTTGGAAGTTGTATTTAAACCATTTCACTGGACATTTCATATATATATATATATATATATATATATATATATATATATATATATATATATATATATATATATATATATATATATATATATATATATATATATATATATATATGATGAGTGAATGTGGTGAAAAGTTTTGGTGAAAAGTGATTTTAAATTAATATATATGTATATATATAATTCAATAAAAAATACAATACAATACAAATACAATTACGATCGCATAAGTCGTGTACAACATTCGGTGTTTCGTAGCTTTGCGGGAATCTGCGTCAATTCGTCGATCTATATCGTGGTTCCTTTAATATCTTTCATGTATATGATATATAGATCGCATGCCAGTCTTACACGAACGCTCTTCCGGTAACGCTGCCAGGTAGCCAGGAAGTTGCGTATGCGGGGGTTTTGTCACGGAGGATATGGAGTTCGCGCACTGAACACATAAACAGGTACGTTATCTACGGTCAGGGTTACAGTTACCCAGAGTTATAACACATTCACCCTCGCTAGAAACGTAATCCAGCTAGGTGGGTTTAAATGTAAAATACGAGACGACGTTAATTAGCTAGCTAACCCAGTGTCTTGGCTAATCTAGCTAGCTAGGCTAATTTACTCGGCGTTGGTAGCCACGTTAGCTAGCTAGCTGGCGACGGTAACTACTAGCTTCAAGCTAGCTACATTATCAACAAAGGAAACCGATCGGTAGGAACGCTAACTGAAGCTAACTAACGCTAACTGAAGCTAACTAACGCTAACTGAAGCTAACTAACGCTAATGGAAGCTAACTAACGCTAACGGAAGCTAACTAACTGAAGCTAAGCCCATTTAAGTCATCACCATTGTCGTTTCGGTTACCTGACTTTACTTATTGATGATTTATGGCCTACAAATCAATATGGAGAAACTGCTGGGATGTTTATCTAACTAGGTAGGTTTGGTGCTGGCGTTATCTACCATCTACCATTCTTACTCACTAGCTACGCGGACATATTTAACTCGTAGATGTCCACTTGGCCCACAGTAAGGACACATTTATAGCTGGTTAGCAGCGCTGTGTCGACTGTAGCGACTAGCTAATGTACTGGAGGATTCATGGTGCGGTAATGTAAACATGGATATATACTCCTACCAGAATAACAGACTATACTTTTACCTTGTTTTGAAGACATTCAGTGAATTTAACCAACATTCACGTAGTGAATGACTTCTTAAAATACTGAAATAGAATATTTCTATATATAAACATACATTTCCAGTTAACATTAAGACCAATTCCACAGGCTATATTGCAACAGATGTGCTTTTTCATATTGCATAAAACTGCAATCAAACCATTAAAAGCAAATTTCACATTAGTCCTTTGACATTTAGGTAAATCAAGATTCATGAGAAAATGATCAGTCGTTTATTTCATTTTAAGATACTAAAATGTCTTGTTAGATTTATTCATTTTTGTCCTGTGATACCAAAGTGATATCATGTTATAATCTAATAGTTGGTGCATAAACACTGACTTTTATTTTTCATCAGTTGATTCAGAGATGTAAGTTTTATGTTTAAGTTCAGAAAGTGCCTATTTCAATGCTGCATTTATCACTGTTTTGTCTTTTTTTATTTGAAGACATACTAATTGTTGGACCGAACTGTTAGACTAAAATCCCATAAGTAGCAGTGTAGCAAGGAGGTTTCCCACTTCACCCAATAAAAAATAGCTGTGACATTAATATCATGGCACCAACAACAGTTGTGTTTTCATTTAGTGCAGGACAGTATGTCTGAGCAACCTTACAACGTGGATATTTAAGACCTAAAACCATCCCCGGCCCCCACCCTTAAAAACAGTTCAAAATCTGAACTAATGAAGGCCTTGGAGACAGAATGAATGTGTTTGGTAAACGGTCATCTGGCAGATATTAATGTGATTAATTAACTATCAATATGTGGGAATTTTCACCCCACATGGTTCCTCTGCAGTGACTGTGGAGCAAGTGTATAAGAGTGTAGTGCAGCGGTCAGCAGAACAAAGTCTCACCCACAGGAAAAAACTCTAAACATTGTATAACCCAAACTTGTACAAAGTTATTAGGACACACTATTGGACATATTAGTCTGTGTTAAACACTTTCTAGGATTAAATGGTGGCCAAAGTAATCGTCCTGTTAGCCTGTCATTCTGCAGCGTCCTCCGAGGCAGTGAATCACCAAGGTTACAATTCTGCTATGAGACACTTTCCCCCGATGCCAACAAGTAAAAACAGGGCATTAATAATAAAAGAAAACATTACATGCCCTGTCTCAGACTCTGCTTAATATTGGGACCGCCAGCAAGCTATGGAGTTGCCATTGATTAGTTGGCATTCTTAGTAGTTAATGATAGTTTTCCTGCACAGCACCTTGCTAGCAACAGTCAAGTAAAGAAGATGCAACTTTATAGGCTAGATAGTTTTCCAAGAAATTAAAACCTTATAAAAAGGAATCATCAAAAGGCAAAACCACAATTAAAACAGTGTCGATTTCATGTAGTGCACAAAAACATTTTATAAAGATTATCTACTGGTTATTTTGAAGTTTGTGGTGTGTACCAGTTAGAAAGGGTTCGAGTTGTAAATCACACAGGAGCCATAGAAACCTCAAATCATCCCAGCGTCAACTGTATAAAGAAGTGGGGTGACGGTGGGTGAAAAGCCACTGTGTTTGATGCCCTTTAGTGTCTGGTTGCAGTACAATGGTTTAGCCATTCCCATTTCCATGTAACTGAACAGCTGAAATGATATAGAATTTGTTAATATATCAAATTACACATCTAATATTTTTTGGCAGTGTTCTGTAGATTTACACAATATGATTTTTTTGACTGTGCGAATAACTTTGATTACTCGCTTTGGCATTTCAAATCAAAGTCTTGTTTTATATATCTTGTGTTATAGTGTTATATAAACACTAATATAATGTCTTTATTGTTCTAACAGGCAGTCATGGTTAAGGTCTTTACAGTTGTTCCAGTAGTTAAGTGGCTAGCTGCTAGCATTAACTTTCCTAATGTTAGCAAAGTAGCTAGGCTAGCTAGCTAGCATGTTGAAATTATGCTGAAGAATTTCATGTAAGGTTATATGTTTATATTGCTAGTTAGCTGAATGTCAGATATTTTGCTGATACTTTTAATTATTAAGAAATGCAGTTGCAGAACGTAGTCAATGACAATGAATGAACATGTTTATTTATTTTATTTGGTTGTGTAATATCAAATCAAATATATTTGTATAGCGCTTTTCACTAAAATACTACTAATACTAAAATATGAGAGTGCATTCTTTTATGTTTGATTTGCACAAGGCATACACTAACAATATGGGGTTGTGGTTTGGATATTACTGTCCAATAATAATCCTTTGGCTGGCTTGGAAAAAAAACATTGGATTCATCAAAGATGTGGCATCCATTCATATAGTCTGACCCCAGGCCCCCACCCTTAAATCACCCCAGGCTCTAAACAATAGTTTCAAACTACATCAAGAATGGATGTAATGGTGGATATAACTGGGAAATCTCAAGTGCTTCACAGTTTTTATACTATTAATAGATTACGTTCACATTCTTAGTTTGCATATATGATCAGGCAGTGGTTCAGTTTGTTTGCATATATGATCAGGCAGTGGTTCAGTTTGTTTTCTCTGTACCCGTGTATCATTGTTTCCAGGTAATGTCATTCTTTGCCTGTTATTCAGGTTCCAAATGTCTGAAGACCTTCATGAGAAGTTCCTCACTCCTGAGGAGCCGTTCCCTTTGCTGTCGCAGAGGGGAAACCTCAGTGAAGATGGAACGCTGGATGTTAGTGACTTTGGCTGTCAGCTGTCGTCTTGTCACAGGACAGACCCTCTACGCCGGTTTCACAGCAACAGGTATGGCACTATGTGTTTTTGTTTACTTCATTACTAAGGATTGCTTTTACCATATGATTTTAGCAGGTCCTAACCTCAAGAGAGCAACATATTGTGAAGATTTGAGGAATACTGCATATAGTGTTCATGAGTTTATTGATCAGTGTATCAGCTCTTGAAATGACATCACACCCTGTGCAAACAGATAAACAGAAGTTTCTATACTGTTACGGCCTGTCTAGGCGTGATGACCGTAACGGGTGTGGGTGAACAGCAGCGTGAATGTTAGTGATGATGGGACTACAAAACTGGGTGGTTTAAGGTGTATTTTACAGAAATTGTATTTACAAAGACGTGTGTGTGTGTGTGTGTGTGTGTAACTGGTCTCACCTTCAGGAGTGGCCCATGCCAATATAACAAACAGAACTATAAAATAAACGAAACGCTAATTACTCTAACAGAAAACAAACACTCAGTACTACACTAACTCCCTAACAAAAACCACACAAACAAACCCAAACCCCAAAACAAAATGGCAGCCACACCCTACTTACCAGAACACCAACAACACATAGAATATTCACAAAAGGTGAATATTCATTAAAATATGTTAAATCATTAAAATCATTTAGAATTGTGTTCTTTCTTAAAAGTTGTTATGGAAATAAAGATTTGTTGTTTCTTAATGAAAAATATAGGCTATTTAACACTCAAGCAGTGAACTCTAAAATAGGCAGGATTGTGAAATTGTTAGGAAAGAGTTGGATTTTATTTTGAAGGTTCATAAGTAAGTACAATAAGAAAGTAGGGGTCTATGATCTGACAAATTTTTAATGAATTTTTAAAACAATTTGATTAAGATCAAATTCATGGCTACACAGTCAGATATTTGTTGGGCATTGATTAACACTTAACAAATCTGTTCATCTACCTTATCTGAGGGACCTGTGGAGTGTGTTTCACTCAGGTTGTGTAATTCCACTCATCTTTATCTCACAAAAAAGTCGTTGCTGGTTGCCTTTTTTGCATTTTTAGAGCCTCATTAGGAGACCATAAGCTGCTAGGAAAACATGCATGGATGAGTTTCTCCAGGTCTGGTTTCAACAGTTTAGAAACTGATGTGACGATTAAAACTGAGATCAGAGTTTATTGGTATGCCAAGGTAATACGTTAACTCTAGTCATGGGCAGCTAGTCTATGCTTCTCACTGCTGTTCCCAAAGATGATAATGTCTTTTATCTTTGAGGTGTTGTTTGGGGAGAGAGCCAAGAGTGTTGACTGCATAGGTGTGGTAAGAGAGGCCAGTGTCCTGTAAGACTTGGCCAAGAGGAAGTACATTTAAATCAGATTGAGTTAAATCAGAGTTGAGCTGAGCTGTGATGTTTGGATACAGATGTTCCACAGATGTTCCTCAGATATGACGTTGCACAGAACCAAGAATGTTCTGAAGTCTGAACTGCTTGGTGAAGCTCGTGAAACGTCCATCATTCTGCACTCATCCATTTGCTCTCTTGTCTTTTAGATGGAATCTGACATCTTGTGGCACCAGTGTGGCAAGCTCAGAATGTAGTGAGGAGCTGTTTTCCTCAGTGTCTGTGGGGGACCAAGATGACTGCTACTCCCTCCTGGATGAGCAGGAGCTCACCTCCTTTGACCTGTTCCCAGAGGGCAGCGTCTGCAGTGATGTGTCTTCATCCATCAGCACATACTGGGACTGGTCAGACAGTGAATTTGATTGGCAGGTAAGATTCAGTAAAACGACTTGTTTGCTTATGTTTATCATCACATGATATGAATACCTGGGTTCGGGAGATGGTTGCCTAGGTAGCACTTTGCTTGCTCCTATAAATCCTGAAACCCTGTCCCATGTATAAGTTATGTTATGACCCCATCTAGGCTGTGAGTTCATAGTAGCGTTACAAGATACATATAAACCCACACTAAAATAAAAACCCACGTCTAACTACACTACAGGACAAGACTATAACATAAAATACAATTCTACACTCCCTAACAAGAAAACAGCTGATAATCCCAATCCCAGACAAACAGGCAACACTCCCAACATTCTACATGAATATACACAGACCAGATTCTAATGCACACAGAGCTCACAACTACAAACTGCCTCCACAAAGAACATGCTCAAATCTGCTTGGTGAAAAGCATAGCAAAATCATCAGCCTCACAAAGCTAAAGCAGCCAAAGGTGAGGTAAGAGAGACCTCTCGACCTCCTGCAGCAGGGATCCTTGTAAGCCAGAGCAATCCGTTGAGGCAGGGCGGAGTCAGTAACGAGGCACACAGACTCAAAGCCCGATCCGGCCCTCAGCAATCAGGAGCACACCGCTGCTTTTGACTGAGCACCATCACAGTGTTCAATAACGTTCTCCAAACCTCCTTCCACAGCCTGAAGCAGGCACAAATGTTCTGGCAGCAGTTTGAGTTAGTTTCCCATCTTTCTGACAGAACTCGCACATGCTCAGCAAAATGCGACAACATCCCCACACAAATCTGGCCAAAAAATAAAAACCCTTTCCAAATTCTACATGCCCAAATTTCATGACCACAGGTATTAATGACTCACTCTTAAAAAGAACATGTTTACTTCATCTTACAATCTTGCAAGTGTAGATCCTCACATTTTATCTCGTCAAGATATGGTCTTATAAGGTTGTGCAGTTATGTCAGAGGAACTAAAAACTTCCAAAATGGGCATCAAGTCCCTTTCTCTACCAAGATCATTACCAAGGTTAAAATTAGTGTAGAAGACCCACAGGAGGTTTCGCTGTTTAATGGAAAAATGCCCTTGCAGATAAAGAGCTAAGCAGTTCCAGTATTGCCTCAGATCATCATAAGCACAGCAACGCTGTCACATCCGATAGGACCCAACCCTCTAAAAGAAACAGCTGTTATACACATGATGGTGTAGCACCAGGAACTCGGGGATGGTGACACTCGCGTTAGGCTGAGTTCTGGGATTGTCTCATTATCCAGCATTATGTTTCACCTTATAACGGTCAGTTCACATAATGAGGTAAAATCAATAACGGTAAATGTAGGCAGCCACTCCTTCATGTGACCTCCTACAGCTGAGCCTCAGACTTGATCACAAAAAATAAAACCATGTGAGAAAAATGCAGTCATCCATTACAGTTGGAACGCCATTTGGAATGTTACTCTTCCCCCGTCCATCGCTTCCACAGCACTAGTCGTAAAGCCCGTCCCCATATTCCTGTTGTCTCGGCAGGACCGGTTTTCTTTGTGTCAGTAAACACCGTGGTGATTAGCTACCACGGTGTAGCTTCTGGTGTGAAGCTTCAGTTGGAAGCGTCATCTCAATCGTCTTCCTCGTGTTGTTTTGCCTTTCCTCGCTTCTCTGCCAAAATATGCCCACACAGCACTTTGCTGTTTCGGACTAAGACAAATGCTCACATGCTTACAAATGCTCTGAACTCATCGGCCATTTTTGCATAACAAGCCACTGCGCTTTCGGTGCATTGAAACATATGTGACTGAAAGGTAAGCACAAACTGGCAAGCACTACGGTTCGGTATCAGTAGTATTTATGCTGGGGAAAACGGTACCAAAATGCTCATTAATCACGTGTATTGATAAATTGATTGTTAAAAACTAGTCAGGTCTTTTATATGCATCTTTTCATTTTACAAAAAAGTAACACTGTCTTCTCCCAGTCATGGTCTTTTTATTGTTAGAACAACTTCTTCTAACCATGTCTCTGAGAGCTCCATCTAGTGGCAGGAATGGTACATTGCTTAACCAAAAGTTAAGAAGTTGTTTGAGATTTAGAAACGTGGCGCTATCTGATGCTGATTACAACTTTCTCAAACCTTCCCATGAGCACTGGCATCTCTACGACCTTTTCAAATACCATAGGAGTGTTTGGATGGAAAAATTATATCATATTTAATCTGAAGTGATTTACATTCATAGCTAATTCAGTTCTTAGCTTTACCTTCAAAATGTTTGCAAGCCCAAATGCATCAGTAATTTCATTTTACATTGTAAAGAATGCAATTGGTTTTTCCAGTCCTAGTGTTCTATCAATAAGTCATATTGTTAGAAGCTATGTGTTTAAATATATAAAAAGTAAGTATTTATTTCTAAATTAACTCCATTGCTTGGTTAGGGCACATGCTGGCCATACAATAGTACAAGTGGATTTAATTTTACACTTTTTAAAATGTGTTTTCAGTTGCCAGGAAGTGACATCGCCAGTGGGAGTGATGTGCTCTCTGACATCATACCCAGTGTACCAAGTTCACCCTGCCTTGTTTCAAAACGAAAGACCAAATCTCATGGCAACCTGGATGAACTGCCCTGGAGTTCCATGACTAATGATGAACAGGTATGGCCTCTACCTTATGAGCAGCTTTATTTCTTTATTGTAAGCAGTATTATATTAATAATATGACCTCAGTATAGTTTAATGACCAGTTATCAGTTACATAGCATTCGTCAATGTCATTTCACATTTGCTAATTACAACCTTTTTAAATTAAATTATACAAAATTATGAGATTAGTTTACTGACGGTGAGTGTAAAAGAAATCTTAGTCTCACTAGTATTTACCATAAATAAGTACCAGTAACTGAATTCAGTTTAAGAGTGTGTTCTGACTTTTTAGGGTGTTCAAATGTTTAGTTTGATTAAAACTGCTCTGATTGCTCTGTCAGTGCGGTACATTGGAGTCCACTCCCTTTTGAACTGCAGTTCACACCAGAGAAGTGGAACGAGACTGCCTGAGCAGGCGGTCCCTGTCCAGTTCTAAAATAATAATTTAAAGTACGAACAAAATACTCAATTCTAAAGAGCATCAGTACCTAGAAAACGACACGTTAAGCCTTTTACATAATGTGTATTGAAATCAAAATATTCAGAATCTGCATTTACCTTTCCAAGCAATATTACAGCTTTATCCAAATGTAAAGGTTTTCTTATTTGCGCTCCAGGTGGAGTATATCGAGTACCTCAGCCGGAAAGTGAGTACAGAGATGGGTCTCCGGGAGCAGCTCGACATCATTAAAATAATCGACCCGAGTGCTCATGTATCTCCGACAGACAGTGAATTTATCATTGAGCTGAACTGCCTTACAGATGAAAAGCTCAAACAGGTAAGGGGCACTGCTGTCTTGGTTAATTCTACTAAACATATTGAGCTAAATCGTAAGCATGTACTGTACTGAAATGGAAAATCGCGTCGAAAGAGTCCACTGTTGTACAGTGTAAAAATGCTTCACAGATGTCAGTACCCGTTACTTCATAGTAGTTTAGTTCAGTCAGACTGGTGTGGAGCTTCCAGCTGTTGGTGTTCCAGCTGTTTTAACCCTTTAATTGCTGTTTGATATTAGTTGTACTCTGCTGCTGTTTAGACAAAGTTGCAGTGTTTTTTATTAATGCACACGTAAAGAAACTAGTGCGTAAAACGGGTAAGAACCAAACTGGAGATTAAGAAACTTTCTAATTTTCAGAAATTTGAAATGGATATATTTTGTATATGGTGTATAGTAACTGCGCTCTTTAGCATAATGTGGGAAAGTGTGTGCGAAGGTCAGAGGTAAACATGTGGGCGTGCCCATCTCTCCCCGCCCCCCGCCGGCCAGGTGAGGAGCTACATCCGTGAGCACGGCCCTCGGCAGCGTCCCGTTAGCACGCGGGACGGCTGGAAGCGGAGCGTGGCCAGCAGCGCTAGCGGCAGCGCGGTCAGCAGCTGCCACGGCAGCATGGTGAGCAGCGGCAGCAGCAGCGCCGGCTCCTCCACCTCCAACTCCACCAGCATCAGCCGCGCCCACAGCGACGGCAACCTGGCCTCTGCCGCCGAGCGCATCCGAGACTCCAAGGTGGGTCCCGTTTGTAGCGCCTACGTGCCCGGTTTCTCACTCATGCATCAAGTGTTGGACCGCACTGGATTCACTGTAGGAAATAAATTTTAGTCCTGCCCTAGGCTTAATCTGGGGCTTAGAAACGGGGCATGAATTTTTCTTTTTGTTTCTTTTCACGTCATTTAAGCTGAAATGACCGTGTCCCAAAATGTCAAATGCGGAGCGAAGATTCGGCGTGTTTCTGAACTCTCGGTTTGCTGCACTTTGTTTTGACGGTGCTTATCGAACTATTTTTTTTGGCAGAAACGCTCCAAGCAGCGGAAACTTCAGCAGAAGGCACTGCGTAAGAGACAGCTGAAGGAACAACGCCAGGCCCGCAAGGAGCGGCTGAGCGGCCTGTTCGTTAACGAAGAGGTCCTGTCACTCAAAGTCACAGAGGAAGAGGAGGACCGCGCCGACGACGTTGATGTCTTGATGTGACAAGAGTGAATTAATCAGTGCTCCCTCTAAGCCTTGATTCGCTGTCACACTGTGTCCATCATCTTTTATTAGTTTAAGAGTGAAAGAAAGTCTTAATGGGTGTGAAACGTGTATTAACATTCAGAATCCCTAACAAATGCGAACCGATCGGCGAGTCAATTGGCGAACTCCCTCCATATGGCAATAAGGTGTAGTTTTTAAATGGACAGGAAAGTTGTTAAGGAGCAGCCCAAGTTCATGTTCAAATCTCTCCATTATCAGCATTCTCTACATTTTCCTATTAATCAAGATCAACATATGGAGTAGTCTTGAATTCCTGAATGTTCAGTGACAACATTTTGGATACATGAATATGTTTGAGACACCAGGCATAGAGGGAACACTGAAAACCAAATGCATAAAAAGTCATTGCCTTTATTGTAAATTAATGAGTCAATGATTCAAAATTTCACAAGATTTTATTATATTTTCCATTGTTACCTTGCTTGTAGTATAAAGTAGGCAGGGTTTAGTACTAATATCAAGAGAAGTTTGGGTTATTGGGTTCATTGTTTTCCCCCAGAAGAATATGTTTCAAGTGAAGAAATACTTACTGATGTAAGTATGATATGTATAATCAGACTTTGTCTTAATTGTTAAGTAGTGGTGACCGACTACTAAAA
Source organism: Brachyhypopomus gauderio (assembly GCF_052324685.1). Taxonomy (NCBI): domain Eukaryota; kingdom Metazoa; phylum Chordata; class Actinopteri; order Gymnotiformes; family Hypopomidae; genus Brachyhypopomus; species Brachyhypopomus gauderio. The sequence continues at coordinate 20,729,761 of NC_135221.1, read as the reverse complement.
ATTAAAATTCATCATTTGTGATGTTCTTGTGACTTAATTTCTCAAACAACACTAGGTCGAAATTGGAATTAAATGTGTTAAAGCATTTAAAGAACCACCAAAATTGGACACCCTGCTCCTGTCTTTAAACCTAATCTTCTCAGTGCGTGTGGAGCCTCCACCACCCAGGTTCCTTAGATTTGGGGGGGGGGGTGTTTTTGTTTTTTGTTTGTATTTTGAGTAGTGTAGTACAGTGCATGTGTACTGTTTTCACATTCTTTGCTTTCGTGCTTTAGATTACACTAAGTGCATTGGTGACATTTATAGATCAGATGAGTATGTTAAATTCCCGTCATTTGAGTTTATGCTGCTTTTCTCAGTATACCCTGTACATTTTTACAGAGAGAACCTTTCATATCTCTTGTGCTTTCAAAGCCAGTTTTTGTTTGTGCAAATGTCATTACTTCCTAAATGAAATCACTCTTGAAATTTTGTACTTGACATCATCAACTAGTAATTGCCTTGAGAGCTCTCTAAATATACGAATAGAATCAAAATCAGAGAGATTTCTGTAAATATTGTACCTACTCTAAAAAAAGTTTTGTGAGGGCAAAACCTAAACTATATAAACATGTAATTTTTCTGAAATTGTGTGGAGTTAATGCTATAGTGTTTTATAAAGCTTTGTGTCAAAGGTATCATAAAATCTTATCATTTCCCATGGTGATGCTCCCGCTTACAGTTGTGTGGTTACAGCAAGCAGCTTTAAAAAAAAGAGAAAAAAAAAACTCACTTCAGTGTTCTTCAGTATCATTGTCTTAACTGTAAAGTATTAATTAGAGTACTCAGATAATATGCAACATCTGACAGTCAAATGCATAACATACAAATCTGCATGTACAGTTTAAAAAAAAATCAAATGGTTATTTTTTCCCATTCAAAATTTAGAAAAATCTTTTATTAATATTTCATACTTCATTGTTCTTATACCCTGAATGAGAGCTGGAACTAATATTGATCATTGTTAGCTTAACATCTTTAATATCCTCACTATTACAAAGGCAGGATGGATCTGGTGGTCCTCCTCAGGTTTCATAGATTTTGTTGAAATCTGCAGTGCAATCTGTTGTGAGCAGGAGTGCATGCATTGCAGAAGAAACAATGTGTAGTGCACTGTTTTATCATAATGTAATTGCTAAATATATCAGACGTTAAAAGAATTATGAAAATTAAAAAACTAAAATGAAATAGTGTGTTCATTCACCCACTGTATGAAAAAGTCGAGTTGTATTTCTGAAAGTTTAACGTGCGATTGAGCATTGAAATATTGTTGCAGGTGCGACGACAACTCAAATAAACACTGGAAGAGTTATTAGTCTCATGCAGTTTCCATGAAATTAGTCAAGACAATTTGAAGATGTAAATATTTTCCATTGTGGTTCAGTATTAATACATAGGAAATAGGCCTAAGATTGCTTATATTTTTCTGCAGTTCACTGCTTATAGTTTGGCTTTTAAAAAAACAACTAACCACTACATCAACATCTGTTTATGCTGCTTCATTTAAGTGAGTCCTGTTTGCTCAGCGCTGTCTGGCAGGCCATGCTGGTCACAGCTCATGCTTTACTCAGATGGACAGACCTGACACAGCATCAGTACCTGGGTCAGTCTCTGGCTCGGTTTACCTTTCCAGGTGATGGCAAGGCTGAGTCAAATCAGTCACTGCTGGTGGTGCAAATATACATGCAATCTGAAAGCCCAGTGAGAAGTGGTCTCATACTCTTTATTTTGACTTTGTTTCCCTATTTCATACCCTTTTCGTAAGGTCTAGTTATGTGAAATTAGTGAAATTAGTTTCACTATTTGTGTCTGTTGTGACCATATTGTCAGTGTAACTAGAGAAGCTTTTGCTGAAGAAACTTGATCATTAATTTATTCTGACAGCACTGTTGTTAATCCTCTTTTAGATTGCTGCACAACTCTGTCCGTATGACCTTTAGATCACATACTGAGATCCTCCAAGTTTGACATTGGGTCCTCCCTGTATATGTTATGACCGTTACGTAATCCACTGAGATCCTCCAGGTATGTGGTATGACCTTTAGGTAATCCACTGAGATCAGGTATATGGTAGGACCTTTAGGTAATCCACTGAGATCCTCCAGGTATATGGTATGACCTTTATGTAATCCACTGAGATCCTCCAGGTATATGGTATGACCTTTAGGTAATCCACTGAGATCCTCCAGGTACCGTCAGGGCCCTCTACGCCCTCTCAGAGGGCCTAAAATATTATTAAAACATAAATATATATAATTTATCCTATTTTTTATCTACTTACAGTTTGACAATCGACATCTAAACAACAGAAATATAAGCAAATCAATTATTCAACCGTGTCCAGGGCTGGACTGGGACAAAAAATCGGCCCTGGCATTTTTGGTTTAGACCGGCCCCTCTTAATTAGCGGAGTACAACTGACTTGTAATTTATGTATGTGGGGTATAACATGAAAAAAGAAACAATAAATAAATTACTGGTTAAAGTCATTGGATTCAATCTTAGCATTATTATATCACAATCACTTTTATGATTTTATTGAAATCATCTCTAATATGTATTTTCTGAATTTCTCTGATACAACAGTTCAATTTTAATTCTTCAGGATAAAGGTGTTCCCTCCTTTAAACAGCAATAACATGTATTTGTATCTGGCTACAAACAAAGCTGCTTTATGAATTCATGCAATGCAAACATGTCTTAAAAGCATTTGACACCGTTTTACTCTTATTCAGTGTGGGCATATCTTTTTTTTAAACTTACTGTAGTCATGCTTAAATTGCAAAGCTTTTATTTATCATTTATAAGTTTTAAAAATCTGTAATTTTACTTGTTTGAGTGCTTTTTAAACATGTTGAACCACAGCATAGAGGCTACAAATTCAAACTACTATGCAGCGTTTCAACACACCTTTAACCTAAATATCTAAATTGCTATGATAGCCTAAAATGGACACTTGCTGCTCATCCAACACTTCTCAGTCTTGACCATTTGCTATTTTATCAGAATAAGGGCGCGTGGCTGCCAGATATTGGGAAGTATGCAAATACCAATGAATATTGATACTAATCAATCGCCATTGCTCATCATTCTCATGTAATAAAGTCCCTGTGTTATCCTAACGTTACTACCTGCTTACGTACTACACTTTCCCTCTCAGTCTGTCCCTCGGTTTCTCTTTCACAAGACTGCATCTCTGGCTGCTGCTCTCCCTGTCTGCTGCTGCTGTCTTCACCTACAGAGGACGCGGAGGCTACAGCAGCGAACATGTCTGTGATTTTTACACATTTTGTAGCATCTACACTACCGTTCAAAAGTTTGGGATCACTTAGAAATGTTCTTATTTTTGAAAGAAAAGCAGTTTTTTTTTTTCAATTTAGCTAACATTAAATGCATAAAAAATACACTCTATACATTATTAATGTGGTAAATGACAATTCTAGCTGTAAACATCTGGTTTTTAATGCAATATCTACATGTATGGAGACCAATTTCCAACAACCATCACTCCAGTGTTCTAATGGTACATTGTGTTTGCTAACTCTGTAAGGAGGCTATTGGATATTTAGAAAACCCTTGAAAACCTTTCAAGTAGGTTAGCACAGCTGAAAACTGAAAAGTTTTGCTGATTAGAGAAGCTATAAAACTGACCTTCCTTTGAGCTAGTTGAGAATCTGGAGCATTACAATTGTTGGTTCGATTAAACTCACAAAATGGCCAGAAAAAAACAACTTTCAATTGAAACTCGACAGTCTATTCTTGACAGGCTCTAACCAGAGTAGAAGGAGAAGTGGAAGGCCCCGCTGCACAACTGAGCAAGAAGACAAGTACATTAGAGTCTCCAGTTTGAGAAATCGACGCTTCACAGGTCCTCAACTGGCAGCTTCATTAAATAGTACCCGCAAAACGCCAGTGTCAACGTCTACAGTGAAGAGGCGACTCCGGGATGCTGGCCTTCAGGGCAGAGTGGCAAAGAAAAAGCCATATCGGGCTAATAAAAGAAAAAGATTAATATGGGCAAAAGAACACAGACATTGGACAGAGGAAGATTGGAAAAAAGTGTTATGGACAGATGAATCAAAGTTTGAGGTGTTTGGATCACACAGACGAACATTTGTGAGACGCAGAACAACTGAAAAGATGCTGGAAGAGTGCCTGACACCATCTGTCAAACATGGTGGAGGTAATGTGATGGTCTGGGGTTGCTTTGGTGCTGGTAAAGTGGGAGATTTGAACAAGGTAAAAGGGATTTTGAATAAGGAAGGCTATCACTCCATTTTGCAACACCATGCCATACCCTGTGGACAGCGCTTGATTGGAGCCAATTTCATCCTGCAACAGGACAATGACCCAAAGCACACCTCCAAATTATGCACAAACTATTTAGAGAAGAAGCAGGCAGCTGGTGTTTTATCGGTAATGGAGTGGCCAGCGCAGTCACCAGATCTCAACCCCATTGAGCTGTTGTGGGAGCAGCTTGACCGAATGGTACGAAAAAAGTGCCCATTAACCCAATCAAACTTGTGGGAGCGGCTTCTGGAAGCATGGGGTGAAATTTCTCCAGATTACCTCAGCAAATTATCAGCTAGAATGCCAAAGGTCTGCAATGCTGTAATTGCTGCTAAGGGAGCATTCTTTGACGAAAGCAAAGTTTAAAGTAGAAAATTATTTCAAATAAAAAAAACACTATTTCTACCTTGTCAATGTCTGGACTATATTTCTATTCATTTTGCAACTCATTTGATTTTGACTCATTCTGAGGACTGTCGGCCCACCGGGCAAATGCCCGGTACACCAAATTACCAGTCCAGCCCTGGCACACTTTGAAGAAAAACATGAGATGTGGGGATATAGCACAGAATTACCTGCTGCAGGTGCGCATGGATTTTAGGTGAAACTCAAAATTTGCCAGAGGGCAGATGTAAAGAAGGAGGAAACCCTGAGTGTCTCTCCCTCCTCCTTCAGCTGAAGCAAACACATCATCAGGAACTCATGAGCGTCCTGTGGAAGACAGTACATCAGAAACAAAGAAGGTTTTGTGCAGTTCCTGCAGGCTACTGCATGTGGTTCTGATGTGTTTTGAATGGCTCAGAGGGTTGTTTGAACCTGTTGGTAGTCCTCTCCAAACGCAGGGCATCTGACTGAAATACAGGCATTCAGGGCTCTCAGGAGCTTCTTCTTCTGTAAAGAGCTACGACTAGTGAGCCTGTCTTGCTGCAAATCTGCAAAACATCTACGCACGGTAACAGGGAGACCAATGTGGTTTATTTCTCTCTGCATCACAACACCTCCCTAAGCACTCATATTTGAACAGTTCATTTAGACACGTCATCTGTTCCTGATCTGGTACCTGAGCATCTGGCAGCTGGATGGATCCGTCCAGCTGGAGCACTGAGCTCTGATGGGGCTCCAGAAGCAGGAGAGACTCAGTAGACACTGCAGAGTGGAGTTCTGGAGGCGTGAAGGGGAACTGCAGGTGTTCACAATACACACCTTGACTAGCTAGACAGGTATTTTAAAATGAAATGACATGTGAAATGTGCACACATTTCATTTCATTTTAAAATACCTGGCTAGCTAGTCAAGGTGTGTATTGTGAACACCTGCAGTCCCCCTTCCCCTAATAGTTTTAGTAAACTATTCAGTAATGTGTAGTGTCTCCACCAAATTCCTCATGGATTTTCGTGATTGAATATGGTATATTACAAGTGTGCTATATATGCACATCAATGCATAATACACAAAATGTAGCTGGGCAAATTATAGTGTGTGTTGTTTACGGTGGTGAACAGGATTCTTCAAGTCACCAGATTTAATCCATCACCATATCCAATCACGAAAATTAATGAGGAATTTGGTGGACATTAAAATACCTGTGTAGTTTACTAAAAGACCTGTCTAGCTTGTCAAAGTGTGTATTGTGAACACCTGCAGCTCCCCTTCCCGCCTCCAGAGGTCCTCCTCCCCTCAATTTTAGGGTTGCAAAGGTTTCTCCACAACTGTTTCCATTTTTTTACTAAATGCCCTGTCTGTATATACTCTTCCTTGATTATCTTCACCTTGCAAAGTATTGCCATTTCTCTGTGTTTGTATGCTGAGCATTATTCTCTAGCCTGTTTTCCTGTGTATATCACAAGACATATGGATCCCAATATGTCTTGTGATTCTGACTCGTGATTGCCACGTTCAGTGGGTGTAAGCAGGAAAATGCAGAGTACGAAAACTCTTTTAAGGTAAAAAAGAAAGTAACATCAACTGACATAGCACAAAAACACACTTGCCTATACCCTTTATTCGTTATGTTAAAGATGCTTCGTTCAAACTCCCTCTGCTTATGGTGTCTGCATTTGGGTCGTCAATTTGAAAACCTGATGTGTGTGACAAAATGACAAATATGTTGCAAATACTAAATAAATGTTTGGCGCCACTTACTACTAAAGTAACTACTTAAAGCTAGTTATTATAGTATTATGTTACTTTATAACACACTTGGATGAAGGTGTCTTTTTTGACCCATGTGTGTAAATTCCATGTACTAATATAAACATTTTATCTTTGGGTTTTTCATAAAGTATTAAAGTAAAAATGAATATAATGATGAGCAGATGGGCAGCATGGTGGTGTGGTGGTTAGCACTGTCGCCTCACAGCAGGGCAGCCTAGGTTTGATTCTCAGTCTGGGCCGCTCTGTGTGGAGTTTGCATGTTCTCCCTGTGCCTGTGTGGGTTTACTTGGGGTACTCCCCCCGTTGCCCCCAACTAGTGTATTAAGTGGTTTGGATAATAGATGGATGGATAATGGTCAGCAGTAATCAAAAACAAGATATCTAATGAATGCTTGGAATATTCAGTCATAAAATGGATAGATTTCAAAAGACAGAACATAGAAAAGCCCTGCCAGCATTAAATAATGAAGAAGTCCACAGCTTTCAAACACACACACCAATAACGGAGAGATTACAACCTTCACACAAAAATAACCCACATTATCCCATACTAAGTGTGTGCATACTTTCTGACAATGCACACTTTGAAGAAAAACATGTTAAGACCAGCTGATTTACAAGAAGGAGATGTGGGTATATAGCACAGAATAACCTGCTGCAAGTGCGCATGGATTTGAGGTGAAACTCAAAATTTGCCAGAGGGCAGTGTTGTGATTTTCATCTTAATCCCTTCATAGTTTGTTTACATTACAGTATTGAATCAACAGCTTATCATAATTTATATATTGACAAGTCATAAAGTATTAATCAAATCTCTAATATTAATCGCTATATGTTTTGCTTACATTATATTAAGGATCAAGTTGCTTGTTAGTAAGAATGTCGGTGTAAGCGCTTGTGTGGCACTTCCAATACTCTATGCGTTTGCAGTAGGTTAAAAATGGAATGTGTGTAAGAGAAGGCCCACTGTGACCTTATGTGGTGAGGCCAGGTAGTAAGACCTCGCTTCCAGAATAGTGACAGCTGTAGGAACGTGCAGCTCCTATGTTTAGAGGAAAGCATACATAATGGTGAAGAGAGCAGACAGCTTCAGAGCTGAACATGGGGTGACATGATTAGGTAATGTGAGCTCTCCAGAGATCTCTGTAAATAAAGGGTTAAAAGACAAGACTGGTAATGTTTTCTTTTGCAATCAACGAACACGCTGCGCTAAGGTAAGAAAAGGTTAAAGCGCAACATTTTTGGTGACCCCGACGTGATTGCAAAATAGTTTTGGAACTTTTTTTCTTTCATCTAATGACTGACAGTTTGACCGTGCCGGCACAACAATAGTGGTAAAGCAGAACCTGTTAAAACAAATCTGCAAAATTTGAATTGCAACTAAATTGTGGTGAACTGACAGTACTTGGATGATTCTAAATTAAATCCAGTCTTGTCTAAAAAGGTAAAAGTATAAGTATACTATGGAAAAAAGGTTTTTAGTCCCTAAGGTAATTTATAGGGTTCGAGTCCCTACCGGCAAAATGAAAGCTAACAAGTTTTTGTGTAATAATGAAAACTAACAAGTTTTTATTTAAGGTTTATTCCGTGGTGTGGCGGCCGATCCGTTCTTTTGACGAGAGGAACGAGACATACGCAAGTTCGAGTCTTGCTAGCTAGGTATTGATATTAACCTTTGGATCCGAGGAGTCCATTTAATTTTATTTCGATAAAGCAAAAAGCCGGATAATGCACCTGAATTGATTGAGGATGGTAAAACCTCGCGGTGTCAGAATGGAACTCTCGTTCTATATTTAGAACTTCCGGGTGAGTATCTGTTTTTATCAACGTATGCAACTTGTGAGAAAATGCAAGTATTATAAACAGTTTTAAGTAGAATATAATGTTAGTTTTAAGGGTATGGAATACCTTAGTGGAACAGATGAATGTGACTAGTAAAGTGATTTATACTATTGAAGAATATCATAAGCAGTGTGATATTTGAAGGGCTGGCTGTTATGTGACAGTATGGGTGACCAACACAGAACCGTGTGTCCTCAGATGCAATTAATTTTAAAACATTAGAGTCTCGTATGTTATATGTGACTCCTCCCTCATTGGTATTTAATTTATTCAGGTTTCCCCTTTGGTATGGTCCCACATATATTTAGTATCAGCTGTACCTTGTGTCTTTGGCGATTACGTTGAGTATTCATTTGCATAGTAAGTAAGGCTTTGCTGTGGGTCATTTTGTATAATTAAACCTATTGCATCTGTTTCTGTTCCATGCATTGTTTGCATATTGTATATAAGTTCTCCTTGTGTCTGGTTGGTAAAGCTTAGTGATCGTGCGTGGATATTTTCTCGTCCTGAGATTAAATTTCTCAATTTCGCACCCTCCCCTAGTCTCAGACTATACTTTGTGGGTTCATATATTGTCATTGTTTGAGTGTTGAATACGTTTCAGGCCAACCCTTAGTCTAAGACTACACTTTAGGGATCATAAATCAAGTCCGTGTCAGTCAAGTTCGTGTGTCGTTTATTGTGTTGAATAAGTTGGGTTCGCTATGCTGACAGTCTTTTTTATACTTTAAATGGTTGCTGGGTTTGTCCTGTTAATGACAGTTGTTTCTATGTATCCCATATACAATGGTTACAATATTCAAAGGCTCTACAGCAGGGGTCGGCAACCTATGGCACGCGGGCCACCGTTGGCACGCCGAGGCATAATCAGTGGCACGCGACACGCTGGACCAGCATCGGGAAAAAAAATTAATAAAAAATAGAGCACGATCCTCCAATCGAAATCGCTCCTCAACGCTCTGCTCGGCGGAGGCGCTTATACATGGCGATCGATCGCGATATAATACTTAATTTGTGTCTATTTACACCTCCCCTCCGCTACCAATTTACACTCGCCACATATATATGATGTAGAAATGATGCAATACCTGCAATAAAGGAAAAAAACATTAAAGTGCCGTTCCAGAAAAATAAGTAAGAAGTATTTTAAACTTTGATTTAAAAATGTCTAAAGTCATGGCTCTTCTAATGTTTTTATTCAGCTACTTTTGTGTAAGAGCGGCATATACTTCTGTTTAAAGAGCTTCTCCGTGCAGTTTCCGCCTTCTTTTGGCAGATCTGTTAAGATGATTGGCTGCAGTAAAAAATGATTGACAGTTAACTCTGGCTGATAATTGGCTCAATAAAAATTGATTGGCAACGAAAGTCTAGTATCTGATTGGCTGCAGTTGAAAATGATTGACACATGCTCCGCCCTTTACCCACGCCCACCGGGGCTCCGACCTGCAGCATTACCCTTCTCCCTCCTGCTGGAGGTCTGCAGCCAGGTACTCTTGTCACGGACTGACACCGCCGACGTAACAGGCGGCCGCCATATTGGATGGGTCTCCCTTGCGCTCCAACTACATTTATTTGTACTGAGAAAGGAGTATAATATAACTATAATAATCATAACTCTGGGAATCTTTACCCGATTTTCAGTTTGGTTTGTTACAAACAGCAGAGATGGAGTTATGACACAGGACGCTGTTACACATTACATACACATTAAATACGCGCTTTCATGCTGAAAGTTTATCTGAAATATTATCCTCTTTAACACACAGACATATGATATGCCATAGTAATAATCAGGGATGCCAACTCTAGTTCGCTCGGGTCCCACCGGCTGACGATCGATCGATCGCGATATAATACTTAATTTGTGTCCATTTTATACACCCCCCCCCCCCAAACAACTTACGTTCAATTTATTTTATATTTTATTGAATAAATTTGTATTGTTCATTTGAAACACACACACACGTATTATATACACATATATGGGGCTGAGGATCTAAAACCCTTGAAAAAAAAAAAAAATTGCAAAATTTCTTGCATGTGCTGGCACTCTGTATCTCCAGGGTAGGTCCAGCCTTAAATTGTGAAATACAGAGACAACAAATGACAGGGGCATGAAATTATGGTTCTCGATTCTGAATTGGGTTTCTGCTATGTGCTCCCCGTTTCGTCGTAACGTAAATACTTTACGCAAAATTATGGCCATAATATTGTTAATAATGACGTGAATAACGTTAATTATAAATATCTTATTTTCCGTCTTCATGTTCCTTGCAAGACAAACCAACATCATTTTGTCCGGTGTAAAGGACGATCTAAACGAGGTGGCAATGTTGCCTGCCGTGTTGAATACACGCTCCGATGGAGTGCTCGTTGTGCAAACGGTCATATATTTTCTGGCAATGTTTGACAGAAGAGGGAATCCATTTTGATTTTTCCACCACCGTTGCAAGTGGATCCGAATGCGAATTGAGGGCTTTCTCCTGCAAATACGTCGCAAGTTCAGTGTCCGCACCGGGCTAAAAGCCACATACATCTACTAAACTGAATACATTTAACTAAACTGATCAGTTTCTGAACGGTTCCTGTAGCATTTCATGTGCGACAGTGTTGTGTCGAATTCCGACTTGCCACGTTATTCCGCGCATAAATACGATACAGATAATATTGTCGATTTATATTTCTATGCATAAATAAGTCTGTGTTTTCTGTAGCCTGATTTTCTAGTTTGTATGCGTTTACCCCGTGTTTGGTTTAAAGTGTTCGTTCGGTGTCTTAGTTTAATTCTTAGTATCGTCATGCCTGTTTATTTGTCAAACCTGGATGGCTCGCCCGTTATGACCCCTGCCTGTTTGAACGACTTTGATCATGGAATTCCTCTTAATAAATCTCGCTCTCCTCACTGTGCGTTCACGACGAGAGCGACACGGCGACCGGAAGTCATTAATTTTCAATGAGAGTGAGCGACACCCAGCGGCGCGACGCGAAGTGAGCGATTCAAGCGACACGAACAAGTTGAGCTTGGCTCAACTTTATGCAAATGAGCAGTGACGCGCGGCGGCGACTACCAATCAGAAAGTATGTTTGCACCCTCCTCCGAAACCGCACCTCTGACTTTGGTTCCTACTGATTATTTGTTCTGATTGCAAAATGGAGGAGAGATTAATAGTGGCTGTCTCTGGATGTCCCGTACTTTACGATGTTTATTTTTGGAGGGAATACTGTTCATTTGTTAAAAAACATCTGCAATAAATTAGCGTGCGTATACCCTATTATTGGTTATGATTTTTTAAATTCCTGTTTGATCTTCGGGTCTGGGGTAAAAAGTAAAAAAAATACATAAACATTTTAGGTTTATATACTATATGTGTTTTATACACACACTATGTTTTATACACGCACTCCTTTATAATCGTGTGTCCTGTAATCAATAGATTAAAATAAGGCAGATGCTATTTGCACCCGGGTATATGCAGCAGTATGTGTTATTTGCAGTGTTGCGAATAACGCCGTTAAAAATAACGGCGTTAGGTAACGTCGTCATTTTGTCAGTAACGGGATAATATAATTAGTTACTTTTCCTGTCGTTACAACGCCGTTTACGTTACTGGTCATTAAAAGCGGTGCGTTACTATATATTGATATACTAATGCGAGCGGACCGCTGCCCAGGCTAGTGAGGAGTAACAGATCTCGATAGGTCACAGTTCTCGGTGTAACACCTGTTTAACTTAACAAGTCAGTAAGCGTTTGGCTAAGGCAGCGTTATGATAGCCAATCAGAGCCAGTGTTTTTACACACGCGCCGAAGCACGCAAGTGAAACGACACAAACGGAGAAGAGGCCGAAATGGCGTCAGGTGCAAGCCGAAGAAAACTAGAACTTTCAAGGTGATATCAGTGGCGCAAAAAGGGGGCATGCAGCTTATGCGACGCATAGGGGCGCTGCACTAGAGGGGGCGCCAAATCGATGCCTGAAAATTATTTCTAGTTGGCATTTGTAAGAGTTGTTTGTTCATATATGATAATACACATCAAAAACAGAAGCACAGCACTAGGCGCCCATTCTCTCCTTCCCCTCTATCCTCCTGTCACTTCCTCCTAAACACACGCGCACAGGCATGTTTTTTTTACTCCTTTCAAAGGTACGTTTCAAAGTACGAAAGTTTGTCTCATTTCGCGCATGCGCAGGATTTGTGCCGTACTCCTGTTCAGTTTTTTCCCGTCGTGCCGCACCTGCAGGGTGTTCAAGATGGAGGGACAGAAAAAAAGCTCTCCGGGGCACAAAACAGAAAACGGAAGAGGGAGAGAGAAAAAGATGTTGTAGGGATGAAACAAAGCTTCTCAAAGTGGTTGACAGACAGCAGGTAGGTCAGGCTTGTAAACATTAAGGTTAGCTTTAGCTAAAAGGAAAGGTGCTTTATTACAAAATATAACGGATCATAACAAGTAAGTAGATGATGTAAGGGCATTTGTGATTTACTGTCCGTTACTCTCAGTCAGAACACTCTGACATATAGTTCACTCCCTGTGGCATGTCAACAGCTGATACAACTGTTACTAATAATAGTTACTATTTGGGTTAGTATTTTTTCTCTAAATCGGCTTTCAAATCCACTTTTCGTGCTTGTGCTGGAAAAAAAAAACTCGGTGCCGAAATTAAAAATCAACCAATCAGAATATTTCACACCATCGTTTCTAGGTAAAACAGAGAAAGGAATTCATTTTATTGATTGTATGATCTCTAATTTGCCAAACATGTATTTTTGTCTGTTTTATTGAATGTTTGGGTTAACAAATAAATCAGATGTTACTCAGTAGGCTACTTGAGTAATTTTTTTACCAAACACTTTTTTACTCTTACTCAAGTAACTATTTGGATGACTACTTTTTACTTTTACTTAAGTTATATTATTCTAAAGTAACAGTACTTTTACTTGAGTATGATTTTTGACTACTCTACCCACCTCTTGCCTGAGGAAATTGGGCTTTAGGGCCCCCTTCTGTAAGGTTCAGATGATCATTTTTCACTGTGTCCTTTTTTGGGAAAACTAGTGCAGGGAAACATGGCAAGCCAGTCACCATAGAGGAGAATGTGGAACAGAGAGGTGCAGATGATGATGATGAGGTGGTACGGAGAGGTGCAGATGAGGGAGAGGAGCAGAGAAGTCCAGATGATGATGAGGAGGAGGAGGAGGAGGAGGTGGAACAGAGAGGTGCAGATGAGGGAGAGGAGCAGAGAGCTGCAGAGGAGAGGGCTGGGACAAGGCCTTACTCAAAAGATCCATCTGAATGGCCTTCACCACATGAAATGAGTGACTCATTTAGGCAGTACATGGTTGAGAATGGCCCACAGAAATGTTCTGATGGACCATATCCACGATCAGATAAGAGTAAAAGGCGTTTTTCCAAAGCATACTGTTTTCGTTTACTGTCTAATGGAGAGAAAGTGGAACGGGATTGGTTACTGTATTCCAAACGTACTAACAGAGTCTATTGTTTTGCATGTAAGCTTTTTGGTGAAGCTAAAGTTACTGATACATGCCTCGTGGTGGGGTATAATAACTGGCGGTGTCTTTCAAAAACACTGAAGCACCATGAAACCAGTGGTTCTCACATAAATGCTTATCTGATGTGGAAAGAACTGGCATCTCGCTTACACCTAGGTAAAACTATTGATAGCGAATTACAGAGAGCCATAGCTGCTGAAAAGGCACACTGGAGAAGTGTGCTGACTCGAGTTATTGACTGCATACTCTTCCTTGCAGAGAGAAACTTGCCACTGAGGGGAAAAAATGCACAGTTAGGAAATCCTAAAAATGGAAATTTTCTGGGAATCCTTGAGCTCATTGCACGATATGATGTCACACTGGCAGAGCATCTTAGAAAAGCTGCCTCCAAAAAAACCACTGGATATCTCTCATGGTGCACTCAAAATTAATTTTTAGATTCAATATCAGAATGCGTTTTGGGTAAAATTTCTGCACAGATCAAAGCCTCCAAGTATTTTGCAGTGGAACTGGACTGCACACCTGATATTTCAAAGCAAGAGCAGGCCTCAGTTATCATTCGATATATTCATACAGATGAGAAGAAGGAGGTTACTATTGCTGAGTCTTTTGTGGGGTTCACTGCTGTGAAGGACACAACTGGGAAAGGCCTCACAGACACACTGACAGGTGTGCTGGATAGACTGGGGTTGGAGATGGCTAATTGTAGGGGGCAAAGTTATGACAATGGCTCTAATATGAGGGGAATAAAGAAGGGTGTCCAAGCTTTAATACAACAGAGATGTCCAGAGGCTCTGTTTATTCCCTGCTGTAGCCACAGCCTGAACCTGTTGTTATGTGATGCAGCCTCATCCAACAGAGAGTGTCTAACCTTCTTTGGCACTCTTCAAAGATTGTACACTATCTTTTCATCTTCTGTGAAGAGGTGGGATATTCTGACTGAGTTTGTTGACATCACACTGAAGCCTCTGAGTGACACCCGTTGGGAAGCAAAGCTAGACTCTGTCAAAGCTGTACGTTTCCAGTTGGGGGGTATTCTAGATGCTCTACAAAAGCTTGAAGAAGTGGCAGGAGACAGCAAAATTGTCTCAGAGGCAAAGTCACTATCTCATGAGCTTGTTAGTATGGTGTTCCTTGTGTGCCTCATAGTTTGGCATGACTTATTATCAGAAATAAACTTTGCAAGCAAGGCACTACAAACAGCAGATGTGTCAATGGACACAGCCATTAAGTTAATTGAGTCTCTGAAAGAATTTTTGCTCAAGTATAGAGAAGAGGGCTTTCAGAAGTCCCTTGACATTGCATGCAGGATAGCCAGTGAAATGGATGCTACTCCAGAATTCAAAAAGAGATATTTTAGGAAGCAAAAGAGGTTCCCAGATGACAATTCATGCACTGGTCATCATGAAAAGGAACCCAAAAGGTACTTTAAGTGCATGGTTTTCAATATCATTGTTGACACAATCCTGCAAGAGCTGTCTGAGAGGTTTTCCAATTTTCAGCTTGTGTCTGAGAAATTTAAATTCATTACTAAAATGGAGCACATGACAAAAGCTGAGCTGGAGGAATCAGTGACCACATATGCCCTGACTACCTGTGATGTTTCAAGAGATATCATTCAAGAAATATACCCAGCAAGCCGTCTACTGAAGGGTTACAATGCTCTAGAGAAGTTAAATTTCCTCATAAAGGAGAATCTTGATTTGGTGTTTCCAAATTTGACAGTAGCCCTTAGAGTATTCCTGACCATGCCTCTGACCGTTGCATCTGCCGAGAGATCCTTTAGCAAGCTGAAGCTTATCAAAACATACCTTCGTTCAAGTATGAGCAATGACCGCTTGACCCATTTAGCAGTGATCTCAATTGAAAACAATGTGGCGCGGTCTATTTCATTTGAAAGTATTCTTGACAAATGTGCAAGTGCAAAAGCACGAAATGTAACAATTTAGTAAAAACTCTTGTTAAAAATCTTACACAGATTCGAGGATATTGTTCAGATATGCTGTTACATATTATTTAGACTGTTTTTTGTTTGTGATGTTTGAGATGCTCACCTGCTGTGAGTAAGAGAATAAAAGTGTACAATATATGTCTTGTATTTTATAAGTGCATGAATAAGTGAGATCTGGACACATGGGGGGGGGGGGGGGGGGGGGGGGGGGCGATAGTATGTTTGCATACACCTCAGAAAGTGTGTAGTTTCACCCCTGGGCGATATAAACATTATTTAAGAAAATACTTGAAGTTCCTGAATGTCTACCAGACTGGGTATTTGTGTTAAGTTTACTTCTGTTGTAAACAAACCAGTTGTCTCAGGTTGAGAGAATTTAATTTAATTTCATAGATGTAAATGCACTTTATATAGTGTAACTGTTTACTTTTGCTTTTTTTTCCAAAGATTTTGGGATTTTAAAGGATTTTATCCTGCACTGGTCTGTGGATGTGCAATAAATATCAAAAGTTAAACAATTTTCTGATCTACTCATTTCAACTGACTGTGAAAACTGCTTTAAAAAAACTTAATTGGCATATAACCTTTTTTCAACTGTAATGCAAATAGTTACTTTCCCTGGTAACGAGTTACTTTTATTATAGAGTAATTCAGTTACTAACTCAGTTACTTTTTTGAACAAGTAGTGAGTAACTATAACTAATTACTTTTTTAAAGTAACGTTCCCAACACTGGTTATTTGCACCCAAGTATATACAGCAGTGTGTGCTATTTGCACCCGGGTGTACATAGCAGTGTGTGCTATTTGCACCCGGGTATATGCAGCAGTGTGTGCTATTTGCACCCGGCTATACGTAGCAGTGTGTACTATTTGCACCCAACATTTTGATTTATCAAAGATTAGTACTATTCTTTTGTGTTTTGTGACAAAACACATTTTACTTACAAATTATTTTACAAGAAGTGAAGATACTTTTATTTGGGGTTATGGGGTGGACCTCAGTTTGAATTTTGTTTTTCACTTGTGAGTCTTTTTCTTTACCATGCTTAGAATTTAAATAGCAATTTAATTATCCTAACTCGCTTACCGCTAATGGCAGTAATCACATGCTAAATACTACATATAATATACACTGCCAGTGATAAATAATATTAAAACAAAATGTAACAAGTTAATATCTGTCTGTAGCACCCTGATATGTACACCACATTGTATGTGTCACGTTACGGTCCCCGACCCCTCCCTTTGGGCCTGTGTTTACGTCGTCTGCATCAGTGGATCTTGTTGTGATTTTGGGTTTTTTGCTTAGCAATTAACATGCTTTGTTTATTCTTTTAACATAATACATAAGCGAAATGTAACCACTGTTTAAAAGAAGTGAAGTATAATCATTGTTTAATGTAGAAGTAAAATGTAACCACTGTCTAAGATGTGTCCGAGGTATGAACCTCAGGGAGAGGATGTGAGCAGACCACACTGTAGAGTGAGATCTAAAAAGCAGAAGGCGTAGGCCTGATTGTGCCGACGTTGGGGAAATATGAATTTACAGCATCTTCATTAATGGTGGCCTCTTGCCAGCCTATCAGTCCATAGACAGGAACCATATGTCCATGTTGGGATTGCAGAGAAGAAAGAGAAGTATTGTATGCTTGAAGAACAACACCATGTAAGGTATAGAAGAAGATCTAAGCGTTTGGGGGCGGAGAAATCATATATAAAGACGGCATGCTCAAACACTTGTGGGGTCTCTCTGATGTAAAATGTTATAATGTGAGATCCCCAGAGATATCTCTGTTTTAATAAAGGCCTTTTTGTTATTGCTATAATTTTGGTATGGTGGTTCCTGCTATCTCCTTCCCATCAAACAAACACACTGGGCTAAGGTGGTAGGTAGAAGTTTAAAGCCCTCAACAATCTCCGTGGGTGTAGTTGCGTCCTGTGATAATTCGTCTCACCTGTGTCTCTTCATCACGTGGGGTTTATGTAGTTTGTCTATTTAATGTGTGTTCGCGCAGTGTCTTGTGCTCGTCGTTGTTTGAGTCTACGTGTCTCTATATGTCTGAGTGTTAAACGTGCGCTGTCTGCGCTATATGTGTAAAGACGAATAAAGTAACGTCTGTAGCGAACAGGATTCTGTGTCTCGTCCTTCACCCAGTCACCAGCGTTACAGTATGATGTATACAAATATTCTTCCTGCCAGTACATTATCAGCCTCTTTAATTTTATTTAATTTCACAGAATGCAGAAGACAGATTTGACTTTTTAATTCATTTTTTTCTGGATGGTTTGTACATTTTTTAAATAAATAAATTGGGGTTTTTATTATTTACATCATGTTTAAATAAATTTTAATTTTGTGCATTGGATGGTAGCCCTCTTCACTCCATAATCTCAGTGCTCTCTGGAATTCCTCACAACTGTCGAAGGAGTCTCCTTCACAAATGTTCTTTAGCTTTTCTTCCTTCTTGGGAGAAAACACAAATATTAGCTTATATAAAATAGTCATTACATTATAAGTCTGGCATATTGACTCTGTCATGCAAAAACCTTAATTCAAAAGGACAACTGTACATCTTTTGTTATACACGTTCATGTCCTTTGTGTGTACTGAAACAACACAAAAATAGAGAACAAAAAGACAAAATTATATAATTTTACACAAAACTCAAAAAATAGACTGGACAAAATTGTTTTTGTAATATAGCAATGCGACTGTCACGTAGGGCTACGCCCCCCTCTCTAGCTGTCACTTCGGGTTGCTGCTCCTCCTGTCTGTGTTGTTCCCGCGTGTCTGTCTCCATGGTTTCCCCTCGTCTGACACGCCCGTGTCATCAGTGTCTTCACCTGTGTGTCTAGTTTAGTTCTGTGTATGTATAGTCCCAGTGTTTCACATATCGGTTATCGGTCGTTTTGTTCTATTTGGTTAGTTTGTGCTCTTGTTATTCATGCTCTTTGTTCAGTGTTCTACGCTTCCTGGTCTGTGAGTTCTACTCGTTTCGTTGGTCAGTCGTCTGTGTTTTCTGTAGCCTGATTTTCTAGTTTGTATGCGTTTACCCCGTGTTTGGTTTAAAGTGTTCGTTCGGTGTCTTAGTTTAATTCTTAGTATCGTCATGCCTGTTTATTTGTCAAACCTGGATGGCTCGCCCGTTATGACCCCTGCCTGTTTGAACGACTTTGATCATGGAATTCCTCTTAATAAATCTCGCTCTCCTCAACGTTTGTGTCCGCCTCCAAGCTCTGTAGCGCCAGCTACGTTTAGTGTTGCCACCTGTCCCGGTTTTCACGTCGCTGTCCCGGTTTGTCCCGGTTTTCCTTCTTTTTAATATTCGGCAAAAAAAAAAAATCATTTAACGTCCCGGTTTTCACTAGGTTAGTTCAAACGACTATTTAGACTGTTTCTGCACACTTGAAATCTGTCTTTTTTCTCGCTGTGTCCATTTTACACCCCCCACCCGGTAACACTTTACGTTCGCCATGCTCCTATTAGCTCAAAAATATATCAGTGTTCAGTCAACAGTGTTCGTTGGATAATAATTCTCACACTATTTCTTAAATATATATCTTAAAATGTAAAGTTAAATTGAGTGATGGACCTTTATACATAACTATTAACCAAATTCTGCTTACCATTTCCTACTGTCTCTGTTTCCCAGCGGTTCCTTTGAAATTTTATGGAAGTAACAAACCATTTGATTAGATGAAGTAATGGATGCCAAAATATATGGTTTCCTTTGTTTGTAAATTGACATTAAAGTTGAAAGTGGGCTTAAAGGGTGCATGGGCTTAATGGGTACACTTACCCTACAGGCTGTGGACATCTGAACTGGTTTGGGAGAAAATTAGCCCTGATTTACACATTCTATTTAGCAACAACCTGAATTGTAATTAGCCCTGTACTATATATTTAAAATGTAACTGAGGAGCTAGGAATTCTCAAAGGAACTTGAACTTACGCTCACCAGTAGTCCGTCTGCGGTCCAATTGATTATTGCTTGAAACATATTGAATCAATCATCAAAAACGTCAACTGTCGTTTAAAACAGCAGCCGCTCCTTTTATAGTCACTTTAATTGTGACGTCACCAGTGTTGTTATTAACGTCTCTGGTTACTAAGTAACGCGTTACTAACAATAACAATGTGTGAGTGTGTGTGTGTGGATGTGTGTGTGCGTGCGTGCGTGAGTGAGTGAGTTTGCGTGCGTGTGTGTGTGCTGCTGTCTGCTGCTGCGGTATCAGTCTGCTGCAGGCCCGTGTACTGTGAGTGTCATGAGCTCTTGAGCTCTGCTAGTGTTGTCACCTCCCTGTTTCACAGATCTCCACTGACTGCCAGCTTCAGCACCACGGCGCTGTCCACTCGGCACACTGTCCTCCATTTTGTCCTCCAAATTTGCATGAGCATTACAGTTTTTTTCATCTGTTTACACACTAAATCTTTTCTTCTCACATATTTTTCTAAACATGCCTTTCAAACACCATAACCCCACACCAAATCTGCAAAACCATACACTAACTCTCAGTGTCTGACTCAGTTTTCAATTTCCAAACACACATTTTGCAAAACTCTACACACAAGTTTCTACCTAACACACAAAGATCAAACAGGAAGTTACTTGATCAAAATGCCACGCTAAATCACCAGTGTACCAGTCATTTCTTTATTGAACACCAACGAATCATTGGCTACGTATAGGCCTATAAATAGGTCAAATGTCAAGATGTCTGCTTTAAACCATGAATCCACGCGATCCAGCACCACATAGTCAACGATGCAACTGTTTTCCATAACATGGACACAGTAAGCTTGTCCACTGTCCATCGTGTCCTGCAGAATAATCACTTACATATGAAGCAGCTATACAGGGTCCCATTTGAAAGGAACAGCATCAGAGTGAAGAACCTGCCTCATGACTTTGTGGATGTATGTATGCACTCTTTTTTCACACGCTCACATACGTGCACGCTCACACACACACTTTTTCACACACTCACATACGTGCACGCTCACACACGCACTTTTTTCACACACTCTCATACATGCACGCTCACAGACGCACTCTTTTTTCACATGCTCACATACGTGCACGATCACACACACTTTTGTTTCACATGCTCACATATGTGCACGCTCACATGCACTCTTTTTTCCCACACGCACTCTTTTTTTCCACACATGCTCACATACGTGCACACTCACACACGCACTCTTTTTTTCACACACTCACATACATGCACGCTCACACACGCACTCTTTTTTCACATGCTCACATACGTGCACGCTCACATGCACTCTTTTTTCCCACACGCACTCTTTTTTCACACTCTCATAAGTGCACGCTCACACACTCACACTTTTTTCACACGCTCACATACGTGCACGTTCACACACGCACCCTTTTTTCACACACTCTCATACGTGCACGCTCACACACGCACTCTTTTTTCACATGCTCACATACGTGCACACTCACACTCTTTTTTCACACACTCTCATACGTGCACGCTCACACACTCACACTTTTTCACATGCTCACATACGTGCACGCTCACACACACTTTTTTTTCACATGCCCACATACGTCCTTTTACTTTTCTTTTGAATAATGAAGCACCTATATATATATAAAATAAAAGCAAAAAATAAAAAACACAACCAGCTCGAATGACCACAGCAAAGTAAAGCAGAGTGTGCATTGATCATGCCAGGATTCTCAGTGTTTCTCAGAAAGTGTGCACACACGTGTGTGTGAAAAAAAGAGTGCGTGTGTGAGCGTGCACACACGCACTTTTTTTTGCACACGTTCACATACGTGCACGCTCACACACGCACTCTTTTTTCACATGCTCACGTACGTGCACGCTCACACACGCACTCTTTTTCACACACTCACATACGTGCACGCTCACACACACTTTTTTCACATGCTCACATACGTGCACGCTCACACACACTTTTTTCACATGCTCACATACGTGCACGCTCACATGCACTCTTTTTTCCCACACGCACTCTTTTTTCACACACTCTCATACGTGCACACTCACACACTCACACTTTTTTCACACGCTCACATACGTGCACGCTCACACACGCACTCTTTTTTTCACACACTCTCATACGTGCACGGTCACACACGCACTCTTTTTTCACATGCTCACATACGTGCACGCTCACACACTTTTTTTTTCACATGCTCACATACGTCCTTTTACTTTTCTTTTGAATAATGAAGCACCTGAGTTTTTGGTCACGAGGGGAGATGTTATATGACAGATAGTTTGGGGAAAGGTAAGAGGGGAGCTTGGTAAAACACTTTTTGACCACGCTTTATGTTTCTCAATTTCATTATATGCAGTTGTTAAGAATTATGGATCATGGACTAATTCAACTAAACATTTCACTTGTACAATAAGTTTTTTTTATGGCCCACCTCCACCCCCCCATCTTTGGAGGACAACTTTGTTTTTATGTACAGTTCAAATTACATTTATAAAAATTATAACAATATGCAAAGTGATAATTATTGGGGTTAGGTGGACCAAGAAAAGAGGGGGAGGGAAAGAATAAAAAGGGAAAAGACAGAAGGGCAGGGAATATATACATATATATAATAAAAGCAAAAAATAAAAAACACAACCAGCTTGAATGACCACAGCAAAGTAAAGCAGAGTGTGCATTGATCATGCCAGGATTCTCAGTGTTTCTCAGAAAGTGTGCTCTCATACACTTTTTTCACACGCTCACATACGTGCACGCTCACACACGCACTCTTTTTTCACATGCTCACATACGTGCACGCTCACACACTTTTTTCACATGCTCACATATGTGCACACTCACATGCACTCTTTTTTCCCACACGCACTCTTTTTTCACACACTCTCATAAGTGCACGCTCACACACTCACACTTTTTTCACACACTCTCATACGTGCACGCTCACACACTCACACTTTTTTCACATGCTCACATACGTGCACGCTCACACACACTTTTTTTTCACATGCTTACATATGTGCACGCTCACATGCACTCTTTTTTCCCACACGCACTCTTTTTTCCCACACGCTCACATACGTGCACGCTCACACACGCACTCTTTTCACATGCTCACATACGTGCACGCTCACACACTTTTTTTTCACATGCTCACATATGTCCACGCTCACATGCACTCTTTTTTCCCCACACATGCCCACATACGTGCACACTCACACACGCACTCTTTTTTCACACACTTACATACGTGCACGCTCACACACGCACTCTTTTTTCACATGCTCACATACGTGCACGCTCACACACACTTTTTTCACATGCTCACATATGTGCACGCTCACATGCACTCTTTTTTCCCACACGCACTCTTTTTTCACACACTCTCATAAGTGCACGCTCACACACTCACACTTTTTTCACACACTCTCATACGTGCACGCTCACACACTCACACTTTTTTCACATGCTCACATACGTGCACGCTCACACACACTTTTTTTTCACATGCTTACATATGTGCACGCTCACATGCACTCTTTTTTCCCACACGCACTCTTTTTTCCCACACGCTCACATACGTGCACGCTCACACACGCACTCTTTTCACATGCTCACATACGTGCACGCTCACACACTTTTTTTCACATGCTCACATACGTCCTTTTACTTTTCTTTTGAATAATGAAGCACCTGAGTTTTTGGTCATGAGGGGAGATGTTATATGACAGATAGTTTGGGGAAAGGTAAGAGGGGAGCTTGGTAAAACACTTTTTGACCACGCTTTATGTTTCTCAATTTCATTATATGCAGTTGTTAAGAATTATGGATCATGGACTAATTCAACTAAACATTTCACTTGTACAATAAGTTTTTTTTATGGCCCACCTCCACCCCCCCATCTTTGGAGGACAACTTTGTTTTTATGTACAGTTCAAATTACATTTATAAAAATTATAACAATATGCAAAGTGATAATTATTGGGGTTAGGTGGACCAAGAAAAGAGGGGGAGGGAAAGAATAAAAAGGGAAAAGACAGAAGGGCAGGGAATATATACATATATATAATAAAAGCAAAAAATAAAAAACACAACCAGCTTGAATGACCACAGCAAAGTAAAGCAGAGTGTGCATTGATCATGCCAGGATTCTCAGTGTTTCTCAGAAAGTGTGCTCTCATACACTTTTTTCACACGCTCACATACGTGCACGCTCACACACGCACTCTTTTTTCACATGCTCACATACGTGCACGCTCACACACTTTTTTCACATGCTCACATATGTGCACACTCACATGCACTCTTTTTTCCCCACACGCACTCTTTTTTCACACACTCTCATAAGTGCACGCTCACACACTCACACTTTTTTCACACACTCTCATACGTGCACGCTCACACACTCACACTTTTTTCACATGCTCACATACGTGCACGCTCACACACACTTTTTTTCACATGCTTACATATGTGCACGCTCACATGCACTCTTTTTTCCCACACGCACTCTTTTTTCCCACACGCTCACATACGTGCACGCTCACACATGCACTCTTTTCACATGCTCACATACGTGCACGCTCACACACTTTTTTTTCACATGCTCACATATGTCCACGCTCACATGCACTCTTTTTTCCCCACACATGCCCACATACGTGCACACTCACACACGCACTCTTTTTTCACACACTTACATACGTGCACGCTCACACACGCACTTTTTTTTCACATGCTCACATACGTGCACGCTCACACACACTTTTTTCACATGCTCACATATGTGCACGCTCACATGCACTCTTTTTTCCCACACGCACTCTTTTTTCACACACTCTCATAAGTGCACGCTCACACACTCACACTTTTTTCACACACTCTCATACGTGCACGCTCACACACTCACACTTTTTTCACATGCTCACATACGTGCACGCTCACACACACTTTTTTTTCACATGCTTACATATGTGCACGCTCACATGCACTCTTTTTTCCCACACGCACTCTTTTTTCCCACACGCTCACATACGTGCACGCTCACACACGCACTCTTTTCACATGCTCACATACGTGCACGCTCACACACTTTTTTTTCACATGCTCACATATGTCCACGCTCACATGCACTCTTTTTTCCCACACATGCCCACATACGTGCACACTCACACATGCACTCTTTTTTCACACACTCACATACGTGCACGCTCACACACGCACTCTTTTTTCACATGCTCACATACGTGCACGCTCACACACACTTTTTTCACATGCTCACATATGTGCACGCTCACATGCACTCTTTTTTCCCACACGCACTCTTTTTTCACACACTCTCATAAGTGCACGCTCACACACGCACTCTTTTCACATGCTCACATACGTGCACGCTCACACACTTTTTTTTCACATGCTCACATATGTCCACGCTCACATGCACTCTTTTTTCCCACACATGCCCACATACGTGCACACTCACACACGCACTCTTTTTTCACACACTTACATACGTGGACGCTCACACACTCACACTTTTTTCACACGCTCACATACGTGCACGTTCACACACGCACCCTTTTTTCACACACTCTCATACGTGCACGGTCACACACGCACTCTTTTTTCACATGCTCACATACGTGCACACTCACACTCTTTTTTCACACACTCTCATACGTGCACGCTCACACACTCACACTTTTTTTTCACATGCCCACATACGTCCTTTTACTTTTCTTTTGAATAATGAAGCACCTATATATATATATAAAATAAAAGCAAAAAATAAAAAACACAACCAGCTCGAATGACCACAGCAAAGTAAAGCAGAGTGTGCATTGATCATGCCAGGATTCTCAGTGTTTCTCAGAAAGTGTGCACACACGTGTGTGTGAAAAAAAGAGTGCGTGTGTGAGCGTGCACACACGCACTTTTTTTGCACACGTTCACATACGTGCACGCTCACACACGCACCCTTTTTTCGCACACGCTCACATACGTGCACGCTCTCACACTTTTCACACGCTCACATACGTGCTTGCTCACACACGCACTCTTTTTTCACATGCTCACGTACGTGCACGCTCACACACGCACTCTTTTTCACACACTCACATACGTGCACGCTCACACACACTTTTTTCACATGCTCACATACGTGCACGCTCACACACACTTTTTTCACATGCTCACATACGTGCACGCTCACATGCACTCTTTTTTCCCACACGCACTCTTTTTTCCCACACGCTCACATACGTGCACGCTCACACACGCACTCTTTTCACATGCTCACATACGTGCACGCTCACACACTTTTTTTTCACATGCTCACATATGTCCACGCTCACATGCACTCTTTTTTCCCCACACATGCCCACATACGTGCACACTCACACACGCACTCTTTTTTCACACACTTACATACGTGCACGCTCACACACGCACTCTTTTTTCACATGCTCACATACGTGCACGCTCACACACACTTTTTTCACATGCTCACATATGTGCACGCTCACATGCACTCTTTTTTCCCACACGCACTCTTTTTTCACACACTCTCATAAGTGCACGCTCACACACTCACACTTTTTTCACACACTCTCATACGTGCACGCTCACACACTCACACTTTTTTCACATGCTCACATACGTGCACGCTCACACACACTTTTTTTTCACATGCTTACATATGTGCACGCTCACATGCACTCTTTTTTCCCACACGCACTCTTTTTTCCCACACGCTCACATACGTGCACGCTCACACACGCACTCTTTTCACATGCTCACATACGTGCACGCTCACACACTTTTTTTCACATGCTCACATACGTCCTTTTACTTTTCTTTTGAATAATGAAGCACCTGAGTTTTTGGTCATGAGGGGAGATGTTATATGACAGATAGTTTGGGGAAAGGTAAGAGGGGAGCTTGGTAAAACACTTTTTGACCACGCTTTATGTTTCTCAATTTCATTATATGCAGTTGTTAAGAATTATGGATCATGGACTAATTCAACTAAACATTTCACTTGTACAATAAGTTTTTTTTATGGCCCACCTCCACCCCCCCATCTTTGGAGGACAACTTTGTTTTTATGTACAGTTCAAATTACATTTATAAAAATTATAACAATATGCAAAGTGATAATTATTGGGGTTAGGTGGACCAAGAAAAGAGGGGGAGGGAAAGAATAAAAAGGGAAAAGACAGAAGGGCAGGGAATATATACATATATATAATAAAAGCAAAAAATAAAAAACACAACCAGCTTGAATGACCACAGCAAAGTAAAGCAGAGTGTGCATTGATCATGCCAGGATTCTCAGTGTTTCTCAGAAAGTGTGCTCTCATACACTTTTTTCACACGCTCACATACGTGCACGCTCACACACGCACTCTTTTTTCACATGCTCACATACGTGCACGCTCACACACTTTTTTCACATGCTCACATATGTGCACACTCACATGCACTCTTTTTTCCCCACACGCACTCTTTTTTCACACACTCTCATAAGTGCACGCTCACACACTCACACTTTTTTCACACACTCTCATACGTGCACGCTCACACACTCACACTTTTTTCACATGCTCACATACGTGCACGCTCACACACACTTTTTTTTCACATGCTTACATATGTGCACGCTCACATGCACTCTTTTTTCCCACATGCACTCTTTTTTCCCACACGCTCACATACGTGCACGCTCACACATGCACTCTTTTCACATGCTCACATACGTGCACGCTCACACACTTTTTTTTCACATGCTCACATATGTCCACGCTCACATGCACTCTTTTTTCCCCACACATGCCCACATACGTGCACACTCACACACGCACTCTTTTTTCACACACTTACATACGTGCACGCTCACACACGCACTTTTTTTTCACATGCTCACATACGTGCACGCTCACACACACTTTTTTCACATGCTCACATATGTGCACGCTCACATGCACTCTTTTTTCCCACACGCACTCTTTTTTCACACACTCTCATAAGTGCACGCTCACACACTCACACTTTTTTCACACACTCTCATACGTGCACGCTCACACACTCACACTTTTTTCACATGCTCACATACGTGCACGCTCACACACACTTTTTTTTCACATGCTTACATATGTGCACGCTCACATGCACTCTTTTTTCCCACACGCACTCTTTTTTCCCACACGCTCACATACGTGCACGCTCACACACGCACTCTTTTCACATGCTCACATACGTGCACGCTCACACACTTTTTTTTCACATGCTCACATATGTCCACGCTCACATGCACTCTTTTTTCCCACACATGCCCACATACGTGCACACTCACACATGCACTCTTTTTTCACACACTCACATACGTGCACGCTCACACACGCACTCTTTTTTCACATGCTCACATACGTGCACGCTCACACACACTTTTTTCACATGCTCACATATGTGCACGCTCACATGCACTCTTTTTTCCCACACGCACTCTTTTTTCACACACTCTCATAAGTGCACGCTCACACACGCACTCTTTTCACATGCTCACATACGTGCACGCTCACACACTTTTTTTTCACATGCTCACATATGTCCACGCTCACATGCACTCTTTTTTCCCACACATGCCCACATACGTGCACACTCACACACGCACTCTTTTTTCACACACTTACATACGTGGACGCTCACACACTCACACTTTTTTCACACGCTCACATACGTGCACGTTCACACACGCACCCTTTTTTCACACACTCTCATACGTGCACGGTCACACACGCACTCTTTTTTCACATGCTCACATACGTGCACACTCACACTCTTTTTTCACACACTCTCATACGTGCACGCTCACACACTCACACTTTTTTCACATGCTCACATACGTGCACGCTCACACTCTTTTTTCACACACTCTCATACGTGCACGCTCACACACTCACACTTTTTTTTCACATGCCCACATACGTCCTTTTACTTTTCTTTTGAATAATGAAGCACCTATATATATATATAAAATAAAAGCAAAAAATAAAAAACACAACCAGCTCGAATGACCACAGCAAAGTAAAGCAGAGTGTGCATTGATCATGCCAGGATTCTCAGTGTTTCTCAGAAAGTGTGCACACACGTGTGTGTGAAAAAAAGAGTGCGTGTGTGAGCGTGCACACACGCACTTTTTTTGCACACGTTCACATACGTGCACGCTCACACACGCACCCTTTTTTCGCACACGCTCACATACGTGCACGCTCTCACACTTTTCACACGCTCACATACGTGCTTGCTCACACACGCACTCTTTTTTCACATGCTCACGTACGTGCACGCTCACACACGCACTCTTTTTCACACACTCACATACGTGCACGCTCACACACACTTTTTTCACATGCTCACATACGTGCACGCTCACACACACTTTTTTCACATGCTCACATACGTGCACGCTCACATGCACTCTTTTTTCCCACACGCACTCTTTTTTCACACACTCTCATACGTGCACACTCACACACTCACACTTTTTTCACATGCTTACATATGTGCACGCTCACATGCACTCTTTTTTCCCACACGCACTCTTTTTTCCCACACGCTCACATACGTGCACGCTCACACACGCACTCTTTTCACATGCTCACATACGTGCACGCTCACACACTTTTTTTTCACATGCTCACATATGTCCACGCTCACATGCACTCTTTTTTCCCCACACATGCCCACATACGTGCACACTCACACACGCACTCTTTTTTCACACACTTACATACGTGCACGCTCACACACGCACTCTTTTTTCACATGCTCACATACGTGCACGCTCACACACACTTTTTTCACATGCTCACATATGTGCACGCTCACATGCACTCTTTTTTCCCACACGCACTCTTTTTTCACACACTCTCATAAGTGCACGCTCACACACTCACACTTTTTTCACACACTCTCATACGTGCACGCTCACACACTCACACTTTTTTCACATGCTCACATACGTGCACGCTCACACACTTTTTTTTCACATGCTTACATATGTGCACGCTCACATGCACTCTTTTTTCCCACACGCACTCTTTTTTCCCACACGCTCACATACGTGCACGCTCACACACGCACTCTTTTCACATGCTCACATACGTGCACGCTCACACACTTTTTTTCACATGCTCACATACGTCCTTTTACTTTTCTTTTGAATAATGAAGCACCTGAGTTTTTGGTCATGAGGGGAGATGTTATATGACAGATAGTTTGGGGAAAGGTAAGAGGGGAGCTTGGTAAAACACTTTTTGACCACGCTTTATGTTTCTCAATTTCATTATATGCAGTTGTTAAGAATTATGGATCATGGACTAATTCAACTAAACATTTCACTTGTACAATAAGTTTTTTTTATGGCCCACCTCCACCCCCCCATCTTTGGAGGACAACTTTGTTTTTATGTACAGTTCAAATTACATTTATAAAAATTATAACAATATGCAAAGTGATAATTATTGGGGTTAGGTGGACCAAGAAAAGAGGGGGAGGGAAAGAATAAAAAGGGAAAAGACAGAAGGGCAGGGAATATATACATATATATAATAAAAGCAAAAAATAAAAAACACAACCAGCTTGAATGACCACAGCAAAGTAAAGCAGAGTGTGCATTGATCATGCCAGGATTCTCAGTGTTTCTCAGAAAGTGTGCTCTCATACACTTTTTTCACACGCTCACATACGTGCACGCTCACACACGCACTCTTTTTTCACATGCTCACATACGTGCACGCTCACACACTTTTTTCACATGCTCACATATGTGCACACTCACATGCACTCTTTTTTCCCCACACGCACTCTTTTTTCACACACTCTCATAAGTGCACGCTCACACACTCACACTTTTTTCACACACTCTCATACGTGCACGCTCACACACTCACACTTTTTTCACATGCTCACATACGTGCACGCTCACACACACTTTTTTTTCACATGCTTACATATGTGCACGCTCACATGCACTCTTTTTTCCCACATGCACTCTTTTTTCCCACACGCTCACATACGTGCACGCTCACACATGCACTCTTTTCACATGCTCACATACGTGCACGCTCACACACTTTTTTTTCACATGCTCACATATGTCCACGCTCACATGCACTCTTTTTTCCCCACACATGCCCACATACGTGCACACTCACACACGCACTCTTTTTTCACACACTTACATACGTGCACGCTCACACACGCACTTTTTTTTCACATGCTCACATACGTGCACGCTCACACACACTTTTTTCACATGCTCACATATGTGCACGCTCACATGCACTCTTTTTTCCCACACGCACTCTTTTTTCACACACTCTCATAAGTGCACGCTCACACACTCACACTTTTTTCACACACTCTCATACGTGCACGCTCACACACTCACACTTTTTTCACATGCTCACATACGTGCACGCTCACACACACTTTTTTTTCACATGCTTACATATGTGCACGCTCACATGCACTCTTTTTTCCCACACGCACTCTTTTTTCCCACACGCTCACATACGTGCACGCTCACACACGCACTCTTTTCACATGCTCACATACGTGCACGCTCACACACTTTTTTTTCACATGCTCACATATGTCCACGCTCACATGCACTCTTTTTTCCCACACATGCCCACATACGTGCACACTCACACATGCACTCTTTTTTCACACACTCACATACGTGCACGCTCACACACGCACTCTTTTTTCACATGCTCACATACGTGCACGCTCACACACACTTTTTTCACATGCTCACATATGTGCACGCTCACATGCACTCTTTTTTCCCACACGCACTCTTTTTTCACACACTCTCATAAGTGCACGCTCACACACGCACTCTTTTCACATGCTCACATACGTGCACGCTCACACACTTTTTTTTCACATGCTCACATATGTCCACGCTCACATGCACTCTTTTTTCCCACACATGCCCACATACGTGCACACTCACACACGCACTCTTTTTTCACACACTTACATACGTGGACGCTCACACACTCACACTTTTTTCACACGCTCACATACGTGCACGTTCACACACGCACCCTTTTTTCACACACTCTCATACGTGCACGGTCACACACGCACTCTTTTTTCACATGCTCACATACGTGCACACTCACACTCTTTTTTCACACACTCTCATACGTGCACGCTCACACACTCACACTTTTTTCACATGCTCACATACGTGCACGCTCACACTCTTTTTTCACACACTCTCATACGTGCACGCTCACACACTCACACTTTTTTTTCACATGCCCACATACGTCCTTTTACTTTTCTTTTGAATAATGAAGCACCTATATATATATATAAAATAAAAGCAAAAAATAAAAAACACAACCAGCTCGAATGACCACAGCAAAGTAAAGCAGAGTGTGCATTGATCATGCCAGGATTCTCAGTGTTTCTCAGAAAGTGTGCACACACGTGTGTGTGAAAAAAAGAGTGCGTGTGTGAGCGTGCACACACGCACTTTTTTTGCACACGTTCACATACGTGCACGCTCACACACGCACCCTTTTTTCGCACACGCTCACATACGTGCACGCTCTCACACTTTTCACACGCTCACATACGTGCTTGCTCACACACGCACTCTTTTTTCACATGCTCACGTACGTGCACGCTCACACACGCACTCTTTTTCACACACTCACATACGTGCACGCTCACACACACTTTTTTCACATGCTCACATACGTGCACGCTCACACACACTTTTTTCACATGCTCACATACGTGCACGCTCACATGCACTCTTTTTTCCCACACGCACTCTTTTTTCACACACTCTCATACGTGCACACTCACACACTCACACTTTTTTCACACGCTCACATACGTGCACGCTCACACACGCACTCTTTTTTTCACACACTCTCATACGTGCACGGTCACACACGCACTTTTTTCACATGCTCACATACGTGCACGCTCACACACTTTTTTTTTCACATGCTCACATACGTCCTTTTACTTTTCTTTTGAATAATGAAGCACCTGAGTTTTTGGTCACGAGGGGAGATGTTATATGACAGATAGTTTGGGGAAAGGTAAGAGGGGAGCTTGGTAAAACACTTTTTGACCACGCTTTATGTTTCTCAATTTCATTATATGCAGTTGTTAAGAATTATGGATCATGGACTAATTCAACTAAACATTTCACTTGTACAATAAGTTTTTTTTATGGCCCACCTCCACCCCCCCATCTTTGGAGGACAACTTTGTTTTTATGTACAGTTCAAATTACATTTATAAAAATTATAACAATATGCAAAGTGATAATTATTGGGGTTAGGTGGACCAAGAAAAGAGGGGGAGAGAAAGAATAAAAAGGGAAAAGACAGAAGGGCAGGGAATATATACATAAATATAATAAAAGCAAAAAATAAAAAACACAACCAGCTTGAATGACCACAGCAAAGTAAAGCAGAGTGTGCATTGATCATGCCAGGATTCTCAGTGTTTCTCAGAAAGTGTGCTCTCATACACTTTTTTCACACGCTCACATACGTGCACGCTCACACACGCACTTTTTTCACATGCTCACATACGTGCACGCTCACACACTTTTTTCACATGCTCACATATGTGCACACTCACATGCACTCTTTTTTCCCACACGCACTCTTTTTTCACACACTCTCATAAGTGCACGCTTACACACTCACACTTTTTTCACATGCTCACATACGTGCACGCTCACACACACTTTTTTTTCACATGCTTACATATGTGCACGCTCACATGCACTCTTTTTTCCCACACGCACTCTTTTTTCCCACACGCTCACATACGTGCACGCTCACACACGCACTCTTTTCACATGCTCACATACGTGCACGCTCACACACTTTTTTTTCACATGCTCACATATGTCCACGCTCACATGCACTCTTTTTCCCCACACATGCCCACATACGTGCACACTCACACATGCACTCTTTTTTCACACACTCACATACGTGCACGCTCACACACACACTCTTTTTTCACATGCTCACATACGTGCACGCTCACACACTTTTTTCACATGCTCACATATGTGCACGCTCACATGCACTCTTTTTTCCCACACGCACTCTTTTTTCACACACTCTCATAAGTGCACGCTCACACACTCACACTTTTTTCACACACTCACATACGTGCACGCTCACACACTTTTTTTTCACATGCTCACATATGTCCACGCTCACATGCACTCTTTTTTTCCACACGCACTCTTTTTTTTCCACACATGCTCACATACGTGCACACTCACACACGCACTCTTTTTTCACACACTCACATACGTGCACGCTCACACACGCACTCTTTTTTCACATGCTCACATACGTGCACGCTCACACACACTTTTTTCACATGCTCACATATGTGCACGCTCACATGCACTCTTTTTTCCCACACGCACTCTTTTTTCACACACTCTCATACGTGCACGCTCACACACTCACACTTTTTTCACATGCTCACATACGTGCACGCTCACACACACTTTTTTTTCACATGCTCACATACGTCCTTTTACTTTTCTTTTCAATAATGAAGCACCTGAGTTTTTGGTCACGAGGGGAGATGTTATATGACAGTTTGGGGAAAGGTAAGAGGGGAGCTTGGTAAAACACTTTTTGACCACTCTTTATGTTTCTCAATTTCATTATATGCAGTTTGTTAAGAATTATGGATCATGGACTAATTCAACTAAACATTTCACTTGTACAATAAGTTTTTTTTATGGCCCACCTCCACCCCCCCATCTTTGGAGGACAACTTTGTTTTTATGTACAGTTCAAATTACATTTATAAAAATTATAACAATATGCAAAGTGATAATTATTGGGGTTAGGTGGACCAAGAAAAGAGGGGGAGAGAAAGAATAAAAAGGGAAAAGACAGAAGGGCAGGGAATATATACACACATATATATATATATATAATAAAAGCAAAAAATAAAAAACACAACCAGCTCGGATGACCACAGCAAAGTAAAGCAGAGTGTGCATTGATCATGCCAGGATTCTCAGTGTTTCTCAGAAATTGTGCTCTCATACACTTTTTTCACACGCTCACATACGTGCACGCTCACACACGCACTTTTTTTGCACACGTTCACATACGTGCACGCACACATACGCACCCTTTTTTTGCACACGCTCACATACGTGCACGCTCTCATACACTTTTTTCACACGCTCACATACGTGCACGCTCACACACGCACTCTTTTTTCACATGCTCACATACGTGCACGCTCACACACACTTTTTTTCACATGCTCACATATGTGCACGCTCACATGCACTTTTTTCCCACACGCACTTTTTTTCACACATGCTCACATACGTGCACGCTCACACACGCACTCTTTTTTCACACACTCACATACGTGCACGCTCACACACACTCTTTTTTCACATGCTCACATACGTGCACGCTCACACACACTTTTTTCACATGCTCACATACGTGCACGCTCACACACGCACTCTTTTTTCACATGCTCACATACGTGCACGCTCACACACTTTTTTTTCACATGCTCACATATGTCCACGCTCACATGCACTCTTTTTTTCCACACGCACTCTTTTTTTCCACACATGCTCACATACGTGCACACTCACACACGCACTCTTTTTTCACACACTCACATACGTGCACGCTCACACACGCACTCTTTTTTCACATGCTCACATACGTGCACGCTCACACACACTTTTTTCACATGCTCACATATGTGCACGCTCACATGCACTCTTTTTTCCCACACGCACTCTTTTTTCACACACTCTCATACGTGCACGCTCACACACTCACACTTTTTTCACATGCTCACATACGTGCACGCTCACACACACTTTTTTTTCACATGCTCACATATGTCCTTTTACTTTTCTTTTCAATAATGAAGCACCTGAGTTTTTGGTCACGAGGGGAGATGTTATATGACAGTTTGGGGAAAGGTAAGAGGGGAGCTTGGTAAAACACTTTTTGACCACTCTTTATGTTTCTCAATTTCATTATATGCAGTTTGTTAAGAATTATGGATCATGGACTAATTCAACTAAACATTTCACTTGTACAATACGTTTTTTTTATGGCCCACCTCCACCCCCCCATCTTTGGAGGACAACTTTGTTTTTATGTACAGTTCAAATTACATTTATAAAAATTATAACAATATGCAAAGTGATAATTATTGGGGTTAGGTGGACCAAGAAAAGAGGGGGAGAGAAAGAATAAAAAGGGAAAAGACAGAAGGGCAGGGAATATATACACACACATATATATATATATATAATAAAAGCAAAAAATAAAAAACACAACCAGCTCGGATGACCACAGCAAAGTAAAGCAGAGTGTGCATTGATCATGCCAGGATTCTCAGTGTTTCTCAGAAAGTGTGCTCTCATACACTTTTTTCACACGCTCACATACGTGCACGCTCACACACGCACTTTTTTTGCACACGTTCACATACGTGCACGCACACATACGCACCCTTTTTTTGCACACGCTCACATACGTGCACGCTCTCATACACTTTTTTCACACGCTCACATACGTGCACGCTCACACACGCACTCTTTTTTCACATGCTCACATACGTGCACGCTCACACACACTTTTTTTCACATGCTCACATACGTGCACGCTCACATGCACTCTTTTTTCCCACACGCACTCTTTTTTCACACACTCTCATACGTGCACACTCACACACTCACACTTTTTTCACACGCTCACATACGTGCACGCTCACACACGCACTCTTTTTTTCACACACTCTCATACGTGCACGGTCACACACGCACTTTTTTCACATGCTCACATACGTGCACGCTCACACACTTTTTTTTTCACATGCTCACATACGTCCTTTTACTTTTCTTTTGAATAATGAAGCACCTGAGTTTTTGGTCACGAGGGGAGATGTTATATGACAGATAGTTTGGGGAAAGGTAAGAGGGGAGCTTGGTAAAACACTTTTTGACCACGCTTTATGTTTCTCAATTTCATTATATGCAGTTGTTAAGAATTATGGATCATGGACTAATTCAACTAAACATTTCACTTGTACAATAAGTTTTTTTTATGGCCCACCTCCACCCCCCCATCTTTGGAGGACAACTTTGTTTTTATGTACAGTTCAAATTACATTTATAAAAATTATAACAATATGCAAAGTGATAATTATTGGGGTTAGGTGGACCAAGAAAAGAGGGGGAGAGAAAGAATAAAAAGGGAAAAGACAGAAGGGCAGGGAATATATACATAAATATAATAAAAGCAAAAAATAAAAAACACAACCAGCTTGAATGACCACAGCAAAGTAAAGCAGAGTGTGCATTGATCATGCCAGGATTCTCAGTGTTTCTCAGAAAGTGTGCTCTCATACACTTTTTTCACACGCTCACATACGTGCACGCTCACACACGCACTTTTTTCACATGCTCACATACGTGCACGCTCACACACTTTTTTCACATGCTCACATATGTGCACACTCACATGCACTCTTTTTTCCCACACGCACTCTTTTTTCACACACTCTCATAAGTGCACGCTTACACACTCACACTTTTTTCACATGCTCACATACGTGCACGCTCACACACACTTTTTTTTCACATGCTTACATATGTGCACGCTCACATGCACTCTTTTTTCCCACACGCACTCTTTTTTCCCACACGCTCACATACGTGCACGCTCACACACGCACTCTTTTCACATGCTCACATACGTGCACGCTCACACACTTTTTTTTCACATGCTCACATATGTCCACGCTCACATGCACTCTTTTTCCCCACACATGCCCACATACGTGCACACTCACACATGCACTCTTTTTTCACACACTCACATACGTGCACGCTCACACACACACTCTTTTTTCACATGCTCACATACGTGCACGCTCACACACTTTTTTCACATGCTCACATATGTGCACGCTCACATGCACTCTTTTTTCCCACACGCACTCTTTTTTCACACACTCTCATAAGTGCACGCTCACACACTCACACTTTTTTCACACACTCACATACGTGCACGCTCACACACTTTTTTTCACATGCTCACATATGTCCACGCTCACATGCACTCTTTTTTTCCACACGCACTCTTTTTTTTCCACACATGCTCACATACGTGCACACTCACACACGCACTCTTTTTTCACACACTCACATACGTGCACGCTCACACACGCACTCTTTTTTCACATGCTCACATACGTGCACGCTCACACACACTTTTTTCACATGCTCACATATGTGCACGCTCACATGCACTCTTTTTTCCCACACGCACTCTTTTTTCACACACTCTCATACGTGCACGCTCACACACTCACACTTTTTTCACATGCTCACATACGTGCACGCTCACACACACTTTTTTTTCACATGCTCACATACGTCCTTTTACTTTTCTTTTCAATAATGAAGCACCTGAGTTTTTGGTCACGAGGGGAGATGTTATATGACAGTTTGGGGAAAGGTAAGAGGGGAGCTTGGTAAAACACTTTTTGACCACTCTTTATGTTTCTCAATTTCATTATATGCAGTTTGTTAAGAATTATGGATCATGGACTAATTCAACTAAACATTTCACTTGTACAATAAGTTTTTTTTATGGCCCACCTCCACCCCCCCATCTTTGGAGGACAACTTTGTTTTTATGTACAGTTCAAATTACATTTATAAAAATTATAACAATATGCAAAGTGATAATTATTGGGGTTAGGTGGACCAAGAAAAGAGGGGGAGAGAAAGAATAAAAAGGGAAAAGACAGAAGGGCAGGGAATATATACACACATATATATATATATATATAATAAAAGCAAAAAATAAAAAACACAACCAGCTCGGATGACCACAGCAAAGTAAAGCAGAGTGTGCATTGATCATGCCAGGATTCTCAGTGTTTCTCAGAAATTGTGCTCTCATACACTTTTTTCACACGCTCACATACGTGCACGCTCACACACGCACTTTTTTTGCACACGTTCACATACGTGCACGCACACATACGCACCCTTTTTTTGCACACGCTCACATACGTGCACGCTCTCATACACTTTTTTCACACGCTCACATACGTGCACGCTCACACACGCACTCTTTTTTCACATGCTCACATACGTGCACGCTCACACACACTTTTTTTCACATGCTCACATATGTGCACGCTCACATGCACTTTTTTCCCACACGCACTTTTTTTCACACATGCTCACATACGTGCACGCTCACACACGCACTCTTTTTTCACACACTCACATACGTGCACGCTCACACACACTCTTTTTTCACATGCTCACATACGTGCACGCTCACACACACTTTTTTCACATGCTCACATACGTGCACGCTCACACACGCACTCTTTTTTCACATGCTCACATACGTGCACGCTCACACACTTTTTTTTCACATGCTCACATATGTCCACGCTCACATGCACTCTTTTTTCCCACACGCACTCTTTTTTTCCACACATGCCCACATACGTGCACACTCACACACGCACTCTTTTTTCACACACTCACATACGTGCACGCTCACACACGCACTCTTTTTTCACATGCTCACATACGTGCACGCTCACACACACTTTTTTCACATGCTCACATATGTGCACGCTCACATGCACTCTTTTTCCCCACACGCACTCTTTTTTCACACACTCTCATAAGTGCACACTCACACACTCACACTTTTTTCACACACTCTCATACGTGCACGCTCACACACTCACACTTTTTTCACATGCTCACATACGTGCACGCTCACACACTTTTTTTTCACATGCTCACATACGTCCTTTTACTTTTCTTTTGAATAATGAAGCACCTGAGTTTTTGGTCACGAGGGGAGATGTTATATGACAGATAGTTTGGGGAAAGGTAAGAGGGGAGCTTGGTAAAACACTTTTTGACCACTCTTTATGTTTCTCAATTTCATTATATGCAGTTTGTTAAGAATTATGGATCATGGACTAATTCAACTAAACATTTCACTTGTACAATAAGTTTTTTTTATGGCCCACCTCCACCCCCCCATCTTTGGAGGACAACTTTGTTTTTATGTACAGTTCAAATTACATTTATAAAAATTATAACAATATGCAAAGTGATAATTATTGGGGTTAGGTGGACCAAGAAAAGAGGGGGAGAGAAAGAATAAAAAGGGAAAAGACAGAAGGGCAGGGAATATATACATATATATAATAAAAGCAAAAAATAAAAAACACAACCAGCTTGAATGACCACAGCAAAGTAAAGCAGAGTGTGCATTGATCATGCCAGGATTCTCAGTGTTTCTCAGAAAGTGTGCTCTCATACACTTTTTTCACACGCTCACATACGTGCACGCTCACACACGCACTCTTTTTTCACATGCTCACATACGTGCACGCTCACACACTTTTTTCACATGCTCACATATGTGCACACTCACATGCACTCTTTTTTCCCACACGCACTCTTTTTTCACACACTCTCATAAGTGCACGCTCACACACTCACACTTTTTTCACACACTCTCATACGTGCACGCTCACACACTCACACTTTTTTCACATGCTCACATACGTGCATGCTCACACACACTTTTTTTTCACATGCTTACATATGTGCACGCTCACATGCACTCTTTTTTCCCACACGCACTCTTTTTTCCCACACGCTCACATACGTGCACGCTCACACACGCACTCTTTTCACATGCTCACATACGTGCACGCTCACACACTTTTTTTTCACATGCTCACATATGTCCACGCTCACATGCACTCTTTTTTCCCACACATGCCCACATACGTGCACACTCACACATGCACTCTTTTTTCACACACTCACATACGTGCACGCTCACACACACACTCTTTTTTCACATGCTCACATACGTGCACGCTCACACACTTTTTTCACATGCTCACATATGTGCACGCTCACATGCACTCTTTTTTCCCACACGCACTCTTTTTTCACACACTCTCATAAGTGCACGCTCACACACTCACACTTTTTTCACACACTCTCATACGTGCACGCTCACACACTCACACTTTTTTCACATGCTCACATACGTGCACGCTCACACACACTTTTTTTTCACATGCTTACATATGTGCACGCTCACATGCACTCTTTTTTCCCACACGCACTCTTTTTTCCCACACGCTCACATACGTGCACGCTCACACACGCACTCTTTTCACATGCTCACATACGTGCACGCTCACACACTTTTTTTTCACATGCTCACATATGTCCACGCTCACATGCACTCTTTTTTCCCACACATGCCCACATACGTGCACACTCACACATGCACTCTTTTTTCACACACTCACATACGTGCACGCTCACACACGCACTCTTTTTTCACATGCTCACATACGTGCACGCTCACACACACTTTTTTCACATGCTCACATATGTGCACGCTCACATGCACTCTTTTTTCCCACACGCACTCTTTTTTCACACACTCTCATAAGTGCACGCTCACACACTCACACTTTTTTCACACACTCTCATACGTGCACGCTCACACACTCACACTTTTTTCACATGCTCACATACGTGCACGCTCACACACACTTTTTTTTCACATGCTCACATATGTCCTTTTACTTTTCTTTTCAATAATGAAGCACCTGAGATTTGGTCACGAGGGGAGATGTTATATGACAGATAGTTTGGGGAAAGGTAAGAGGGGAGCTTGGTAAAACACTTTTTGACCACTCTTTATGTTTCTCAATTTCATTATATGCAGTTTGTTAAGAATTATGGATCATGGACTAATTCAACTAAACATTTCACTTGTACAATAAGTTTTTTTTATGGCCCACCTCCACCCCCCCATCTTTGGAGGACAACTTTGTTTTTATGTACAGTTCAAATTACATTTATAAAAATTATAACAATATGCAAAGTGATAATTATTGGGGTTACGTGGACCAAGAAAAGGGGGAGAGAAAGAATAAAAAGGGAAAAGACAGAAGGGCAGGGCATATATACATATATATAATAAAAGCAAAAAATAAAAAACACAACCAGCTTGAATGACCACAGCAAAGTAAAGCAGAGTGTGCATTGATCATGCCAGGATTCTCAGTGTTTCTCAGAAAGTGTGCTCTCATACACTTTTTTCACACGCTCACATACGTGCACGCTCACACACGCACTTTTTTCACATGCTCACATACGTGCACGCTCACATACACTTTTTTTCACATGCTCACATATGTGCACGCTCACATGCACTCTTTTTTCCCACATGCACTCTTTTTTTTCACACATGCTCACATACGTGCACGCTCACACACGCACTCTTTTTTTACACACTCACATACGTGCACGCTCACACACACTCTTTTTTCACATGCTCACATACGTGCACGCTCACACACACTTTTTTCACATGCTCACATACGTGCACGCTCACACACGCACTCTTTTTTCACATGCTCACATACGTGCACGCTCACACACTTTTTTTTCACATGCTCACATATGTCCACGCTCACATGCACTCTTTTTTTCCACACGCACTCTTTTTTTCCACACATGCTCACATACGTGCACACTCACACACGCACTCTTTTTTCACACACTCACATACGTGCACGCTCACACACGCACTCTTTTTTCACATGCTCACATACGTGCACGCTCACACACACTTTTTTCACATGCTCACATATGTGCACGCTCACATGCACTCTTTTTTCCCACACGCACTCTTTTTTCACACACTCTCATACGTGCACGCTCACACACTCACACTTTTTTCACATGCTCACATACGTGCACGCTCACACACACTTTTTTTTCACATG
Organism: Brachyhypopomus gauderio; assembly: GCF_052324685.1. Classification (NCBI taxonomy): domain Eukaryota; kingdom Metazoa; phylum Chordata; class Actinopteri; order Gymnotiformes; family Hypopomidae; genus Brachyhypopomus; species Brachyhypopomus gauderio. The sequence goes on along the minus strand of NC_135221.1, from coordinate 20,687,036 downwards.
CTCACATACGTCCTTTTACTTTTCTTTTCAATAATGAAGCACCTGAGTTTTTGGTCACGAGGGGAGATGTTATATGACAGTTTGGGGAAAGGTAAGAGGGGAGCTTGGTAAAACACTTTTTGACCACTCTTTATGTTTCTCAATTTCATTATATGCAGTTTGTTAAGAATTATGGATCATGGACTAATTCAACTAAACATTTCACTTGTACAATAAGTTTTTTTTATGGCCCACCTCCACCCCCCCATCTTTGGAGGACAACTTTGTTTTTATGTACAGTTCAAATTACATTTATAAAAATTATAACAATATGCAAAGTGATAATTATTGGGGTTAGGTGGACCAAGAAAAGAGGGGGAGAGAAAGAATAAAAAGGGAAAAGACAGAAGGGCAGGGAATATATACACACATATATATATATATATAATAAAAGCAAAAAATAAAAAACACAACCAGCTCGGATGACCACAGCAAAGTAAAGCAGAGTGTGCATTGATCATGCCAGGATTCTCAGTGTTTCTCAGAAAGTGTGCTCTCATACACTTTTTTCACACGCTCACATACGTGCACGCTCACACACGCACTTTTTTTGCACACGTTCACATACGTGCACGCACACATACGCACCCTTTTTTTGCACACGCTCACATACGTGCACGCTCTCATACACTTTTTTCACACGCTCACATACGTGCACGCTCACACACGCACTCTTTTTTCACATGCTCACATACGTGCACGCTCACACACACTTTTTTTCACATGCTCACATATGTGCACGCTCACATGCACTTTTTTCCCACACGCACTTTTTTTCACACATGCTCACATACGTGCACGCTCACACACGCACTCTTTTTTCACACACTCACATACGTGCACGCTCACACACACTCTTTTTTCACATGCTCACATACGTGCACGCTCACACACACTTTTTTCACATGCTCACATACGTGCACGCTCACACACGCACTCTTTTTTCACATGCTCACATACGTGCACGCTCACACACTTTTTTTTCACATGCTCACATATGTCCACGCTCACATGCACTCTTTTTTTCCACACGCACTCTTTTTTTCCACACATGCTCACATACGTGCACACTCACACACGCACTCTTTTTTCACACACTCACATACGTGCACGCTCACACACGCACTCTTTTTTCACATGCTCACATACGTGCACGCTCACACACACTTTTTTCACATGCTCACATATGTGCACGCTCACATGCACTCTTTTTTCCCACACGCACTCTTTTTTCACACACTCTCATACGTGCACGCTCACACACTCACACTTTTTTCACATGCTCACATACGTGCACGCTCACACACACTTTTTTTTCACATGCTCACATATGTCCTTTTACTTTTCTTTTCAATAATGAAGCACCTGAGTTTTTGGTCACGAGGGGAGATGTTATATGACAGTTTGGGGAAAGGTAAGAGGGGAGCTTGGTAAAACACTTTTTGACCACTCTTTATGTTTCTCAATTTCATTATATGCAGTTTGTTAAGAATTATGGATCATGGACCAATTCAACTAAACATTTCACTTGTACAATACGTTTTTTTTATGGCCCACCTCCACCCCCCCATCTTTGGAGGACAACTTTGTTTTTATGTACAGTTCAAATTACATTTATAAAAATTATAACAATATGCAAAGTGATAATTATTGGGGTTAGGTGGACCAAGAAAAGAGGGGGAGAGAAAGAATAAAAAGGGAAAAGACAGAAGGGCAGGGAATATATACACACACATATATATATATATATAATAAAAGCAAAAAATAAAAAACACAACCAGCTCGGATGACCACAGCAAAGTAAAGCAGAGTGTGCATTGATCATGCCAGGATTCTCAGTGTTTCTCAGAAAGTGTGCTCTCATACACTTTTTTCACACGCTCACATACGTGCACGCTCACACACGCACTTTTTTTGCACACGTTCACATACGTGCACGCACACATACGCACCCTTTTTTTGCACACGCTCACATACGTGCACGCTCTCATACACTTTTTTCACACGCTCACATACGTGCACGCTCACACACGCACTCTTTTTTCACATGCTCACATACGTGCACGCTCACACACACTTTTTTTCACATGCTCACATACGTGCACGCTCACATGCACTCTTTTTTCCCACACGCACTCTTTTTTCACACACTCTCATACGTGCACACTCACACACTCACACTTTTTTCACACGCTCACATACGTGCACGCTCACACACGCACTCTTTTTTTCACACACTCTCATACGTGCACGGTCACACACGCACTTTTTTCACATGCTCACATACGTGCACGCTCACACACTTTTTTTTTCACATGCTCACATACGTCCTTTTACTTTTCTTTTGAATAATGAAGCACCTGAGTTTTTGGTCACGAGGGGAGATGTTATATGACAGATAGTTTGGGGAAAGGTAAGAGGGGAGCTTGGTAAAACACTTTTTGACCACGCTTTATGTTTCTCAATTTCATTATATGCAGTTGTTAAGAATTATGGATCATGGACTAATTCAACTAAACATTTCACTTGTACAATAAGTTTTTTTTATGGCCCACCTCCACCCCCCCATCTTTGGAGGACAACTTTGTTTTTATGTACAGTTCAAATTACATTTATAAAAATTATAACAATATGCAAAGTGATAATTATTGGGGTTAGGTGGACCAAGAAAAGAGGGGGAGAGAAAGAATAAAAAGGGAAAAGACAGAAGGGCAGGGAATATATACATAAATATAATAAAAGCAAAAAATAAAAAACACAACCAGCTTGAATGACCACAGCAAAGTAAAGCAGAGTGTGCATTGATCATGCCAGGATTCTCAGTGTTTCTCAGAAAGTGTGCTCTCATACACTTTTTTCACACGCTCACATACGTGCACGCTCACACACGCACTTTTTTCACATGCTCACATACGTGCACGCTCACACACTTTTTTCACATGCTCACATATGTGCACACTCACATGCACTCTTTTTTCCCACACGCACTCTTTTTTCACACACTCTCATAAGTGCACGCTTACACACTCACACTTTTTTCACATGCTCACATACGTGCACGCTCACACACACTTTTTTTTCACATGCTTACATATGTGCACGCTCACATGCACTCTTTTTTCCCACACGCACTCTTTTTTCCCACACGCTCACATACGTGCACGCTCACACACGCACTCTTTTCACATGCTCACATACGTGCACGCTCACACACTTTTTTTTCACATGCTCACATATGTCCACGCTCACATGCACTCTTTTTCCCCACACATGCCCACATACGTGCACACTCACACATGCACTCTTTTTTCACACACTCACATACGTGCACGCTCACACACACACTCTTTTTTCACATGCTCACATACGTGCACGCTCACACACTTTTTTCACATGCTCACATATGTGCACGCTCACATGCACTCTTTTTTCCCACACGCACTCTTTTTTCACACACTCTCATAAGTGCACGCTCACACACTCACACTTTTTTCACACACTCACATACGTGCACGCTCACACACTTTTTTTTCACATGCTCACATATGTCCACGCTCACATGCACTCTTTTTTTCCACACGCACTCTTTTTTTTCCACACATGCTCACATACGTGCACACTCACACACGCACTCTTTTTTCACACACTCACATACGTGCACGCTCACACACGCACTCTTTTTTCACATGCTCACATACGTGCACGCTCACACACACTTTTTTCACATGCTCACATATGTGCACGCTCACATGCACTCTTTTTTCCCACACGCACTCTTTTTTCACACACTCTCATACGTGCACGCTCACACACTCACACTTTTTTCACATGCTCACATACGTGCACGCTCACACACACTTTTTTTTCACATGCTCACATACGTCCTTTTACTTTTCTTTTCAATAATGAAGCACCTGAGTTTTTGGTCACGAGGGGAGATGTTATATGACAGTTTGGGGAAAGGTAAGAGGGGAGCTTGGTAAAACACTTTTTGACCACTCTTTATGTTTCTCAATTTCATTATATGCAGTTTGTTAAGAATTATGGATCATGGACTAATTCAACTAAACATTTCACTTGTACAATAAGTTTTTTTTATGGCCCACCTCCACCCCCCCATCTTTGGAGGACAACTTTGTTTTTATGTACAGTTCAAATTACATTTATAAAAATTATAACAATATGCAAAGTGATAATTATTGGGGTTAGGTGGACCAAGAAAAGAGGGGGAGAGAAAGAATAAAAAGGGAAAAGACAGAAGGGCAGGGAATATATACACACATATATATATATATATATAATAAAAGCAAAAAATAAAAAACACAACCAGCTCGGATGACCACAGCAAAGTAAAGCAGAGTGTGCATTGATCATGCCAGGATTCTCAGTGTTTCTCAGAAATTGTGCTCTCATACACTTTTTTCACACGCTCACATACGTGCACGCTCACACACGCACTTTTTTTGCACACGTTCACATACGTGCACGCACACATACGCACCCTTTTTTTCCACACATGCCCACATACGTGCACACTCACACACGCACTCTTTTTTCACACACTCACATACGTGCACGCTCACACACGCACTCTTTTTTCACATGCTCACATACGTGCACGCTCACACACACTTTTTTCACATGCTCACATATGTGCACGCTCACATGCACTCTTTTTCCCCACACGCACTCTTTTTTCACACACTCTCATAAGTGCACACTCACACACTCACACTTTTTTCACACACTCTCATACGTGCACGCTCACACACTCACACTTTTTTCACATGCTCACATACGTGCACGCTCACACACTTTTTTTCACATGCTCACATACGTCCTTTTACTTTTCTTTTGAATAATGAAGCACCTGAGTTTTTGGTCACGAGGGGAGATGTTATATGACAGATAGTTTGGGGAAAGGTAAGAGGGGAGCTTGGTAAAACACTTTTTGACCACTCTTTATGTTTCTCAATTTCATTATATGCAGTTTGTTAAGAATTATGGATCATGGACTAATTCAACTAAACATTTCACTTGTACAATAAGTTTTTTTTATGGCCCACCTCCACCCCCCCATCTTTGGAGGACAACTTTGTTTTTATGTACAGTTCAAATTACATTTATAAAAATTATAACAATATGCAAAGTGATAATTATTGGGGTTAGGTGGACCAAGAAAAGAGGGGGAGAGAAAGAATAAAAAGGGAAAAGACAGAAGGGCAGGGAATATATACATATATATAATAAAAGCAAAAAATAAAAAACACAACCAGCTTGAATGACCACAGCAAAGTAAAGCAGAGTGTGCATTGATCATGCCAGGATTCTCAGTGTTTCTCAGAAAGTGTGCTCTCATACACTTTTTTCACACGCTCACATACGTGCACGCTCACACACGCACTCTTTTTTCACATGCTCACATACGTGCACGCTCACACACTTTTTTCACATGCTCACATATGTGCACACTCACATGCACTCTTTTTTCCCACACGCACTCTTTTTTCACACACTCTCATAAGTGCACGCTCACACACTCACACTTTTTTCACACACTCTCATACGTGCACGCTCACACACTCACACTTTTTTCACATGCTCACATACGTGCATGCTCACACACACTTTTTTTTCACATGCTTACATATGTGCACGCTCACATGCACTCTTTTTTCCCACACGCACTCTTTTTTCCCACACGCTCACATACGTGCACGCTCACACACGCACTCTTTTCACATGCTCACATACGTGCACGCTCACACACTTTTTTTTCACATGCTCACATATGTCCACGCTCACATGCACTCTTTTTTCCCACACATGCCCACATACGTGCACACTCACACATGCACTCTTTTTTCACACACTCACATACGTGCACGCTCACACACACACTCTTTTTTCACATGCTCACATACGTGCACGCTCACACACTTTTTTCACATGCTCACATATGTGCACGCTCACATGCACTCTTTTTTCCCACACGCACTCTTTTTTCACACACTCTCATAAGTGCACGCTCACACACTCACACTTTTTTCACACACTCTCATACGTGCACGCTCACACACTCACACTTTTTTCACATGCTCACATACGTGCACGCTCACACACACTTTTTTTTCACATGCTTACATATGTGCACGCTCACATGCACTCTTTTTTCCCACACGCACTCTTTTTTCCCACACGCTCACATACGTGCACGCTCACACACGCACTCTTTTCACATGCTCACATACGTGCACGCTCACACACTTTTTTTTCACATGCTCACATATGTCCACGCTCACATGCACTCTTTTTTCCCACACATGCCCACATACGTGCACACTCACACATGCACTCTTTTTTCACACACTCACATACGTGCACGCTCACACACGCACTCTTTTTTCACATGCTCACATACGTGCACGCTCACACACACTTTTTTCACATGCTCACATATGTGCACGCTCACATGCACTCTTTTTTCCCACACGCACTCTTTTTTCACACACTCTCATAAGTGCACGCTCACACACTCACACTTTTTTCACACACTCTCATACGTGCACGCTCACACACTCACACTTTTTTCACATGCTCACATACGTGCACGCTCACACACACTTTTTTTTCACATGCTCACATATGTCCTTTTACTTTTCTTTTCAATAATGAAGCACCTGAGTTTTTGGTCACGAGGGGAGATGTTATATGACAGATAGTTTGGGGAAAGGTAAGAGGGGAGCTTGGTAAAACACTTTTTGACCACTCTTTATGTTTCTCAATTTCATTATATGCAGTTTGTTAAGAATTATGGATCATGGACTAATTCAACTAAACATTTCACTTGTACAATAAGTTTTTTTTATGGCCCACCTCCACCCCCCCATCTTTGGAGGACAACTTTGTTTTTATGTACAGTTCAAATTACATTTATAAAAATTATAACAATATGCAAAGTGATAATTATTGGGGTTACGTGGACCAAGAAAAGGGGGAGAGAAAGAATAAAAAGGGAAAAGACAGAAGGGCAGGGCATATATACATATATATAATAAAAGCAAAAAATAAAAAACACAACCAGCTTGAATGACCACAGCAAAGTAAAGCAGAGTGTGCATTGATCATGCCAGGATTCTCAGTGTTTCTCAGAAAGTGTGCTCTCATACACTTTTTTCACACGCTCACATACGTGCACGCTCACACACGCACTTTTTTCACATGCTCACATACGTGCACGCTCACATACACTTTTTTTCACATGCTCACATATGTGCACGCTCACATGCACTCTTTTTTCCCACATGCACTCTTTTTTTTCACACATGCTCACATACGTGCACGCTCACACACGCACTCTTTTTTTACACACTCACATACGTGCACGCTCACACACACTCTTTTTTCACATGCTCACATACGTGCACGCTCACACACACTTTTTTCACATGCTCACATACGTGCACGCTCACACACGCACTCTTTTTTCACATGCTCACATACGTGCACGCTCACACACTTTTTTTTCACATGCTCACATATGTCCACGCTCACATGCACTCTTTTTTTCCACACGCACTCTTTTTTTCCACACATGCTCACATACGTGCACACTCACACACGCACTCTTTTTTCACACACTCACATACGTGCACGCTCACACACGCACTCTTTTTTCACATGCTCACATACGTGCACGCTCACACACACTTTTTTCACATGCTCACATATGTGCACGCTCACATGCACTCTTTTTTCCCACACGCACTCTTTTTTCACACACTCTCATACGTGCACGCTCACACACTCACACTTTTTTCACATGCTCACATACGTGCACGCTCACACACACTTTTTTTTCACATGCTCACATACGTCCTTTTACTTTTCTTTTCAATAATGAAGCACCTGAGTTTTTGGTCACGAGGGGAGATGTTATATGACAGTTTGGGGAAAGGTAAGAGGGGAGCTTGGTAAAACACTTTTTGACCACTCTTTATGTTTCTCAATTTCATTATATGCAGTTTGTTAAGAATTATGGATCATGGACTAATTCAACTAAACATTTCACTTGTACAATAAGTTTTTTTTATGGCCCACCTCCACCCCCCCATCTTTGGAGGACAACTTTGTTTTTATGTACAGTTCAAATTACATTTATAAAAATTATAACAATATGCAAAGTGATAATTATTGGGGTTAGGTGGACCAAGAAAAGAGGGGGAGAGAAAGAATAAAAAGGGAAAAGACAGAAGGGCAGGGAATATATACACACATATATATATATATATAATAAAAGCAAAAAATAAAAAACACAACCAGCTCGGATGACCACAGCAAAGTAAAGCAGAGTGTGCATTGATCATGCCAGGATTCTCAGTGTTTCTCAGAAAGTGTGCTCTCATACACTTTTTTCACACGCTCACATACGTGCACGCTCACACACGCACTTTTTTTGCACACGTTCACATACGTGCACGCACACATACGCACCCTTTTTTTGCACACGCTCACATACGTGCACGCTCTCATACACTTTTTTCACACGCTCACATACGTGCACGCTCACACACGCACTCTTTTTTCACATGCTCACATACGTGCACGCTCACACACACTTTTTTTCACATGCTCACATATGTGCACGCTCACATGCACTTTTTTCCCACACGCACTTTTTTTCACACATGCTCACATACGTGCACGCTCACACACGCACTCTTTTTTCACACACTCACATACGTGCACGCTCACACACACTCTTTTTTCACATGCTCACATACGTGCACGCTCACACACACTTTTTTCACATGCTCACATACGTGCACGCTCACACACGCACTCTTTTTTCACATGCTCACATACGTGCACGCTCACACACTTTTTTTTCACATGCTCACATATGTCCACGCTCACATGCACTCTTTTTTTCCACACGCACTCTTTTTTTCCACACATGCTCACATACGTGCACACTCACACACGCACTCTTTTTTCACACACTCACATACGTGCACGCTCACACACGCACTCTTTTTTCACATGCTCACATACGTGCACGCTCACACACACTTTTTTCACATGCTCACATATGTGCACGCTCACATGCACTCTTTTTTCCCACACGCACTCTTTTTTCACACACTCTCATACGTGCACGCTCACACACTCACACTTTTTTCACATGCTCACATACGTGCACGCTCACACACACTTTTTTTTCACATGCTCACATATGTCCTTTTACTTTTCTTTTCAATAATGAAGCACCTGAGTTTTTGGTCACGAGGGGAGATGTTATATGACAGTTTGGGGAAAGGTAAGAGGGGAGCTTGGTAAAACACTTTTTGACCACTCTTTATGTTTCTCAATTTCATTATATGCAGTTTGTTAAGAATTATGGATCATGGACTAATTCAACTAAACATTTCACTTGTACAATACGTTTTTTTTATGGCCCACCTCCACCCCCCCATCTTTGGAGGACAACTTTGTTTTTATGTACAGTTCAAATTACATTTATAAAAATTATAACAATATGCAAAGTGATAATTATTGGGGTTAGGTGGACCAAGAAAAGAGGGGGAGAGAAAGAATAAAAAGGGAAAAGACAGAAGGGCAGGGAATATATACACACACATATATATATATATATAATAAAAGCAAAAAATAAAAAACACAACCAGCTCGGATGACCACAGCAAAGTAAAGCAGAGTGTGCATTGATCATGCCAGGATTCTCAGTGTTTCTCAGAAAGTGTGCTCTCATACACTTTTTTCACACGCTCACATACGTGCACGCTCACACACGCACTTTTTTTGCACACGTTCACATACGTGCACGCACACATACGCACCCTTTTTTTGCACACGCTCACATACGTGCACGCTCTCATACACTTTTTTCACACGCTCACATACGTGCACGCTCACACACGCACTCTTTTTTCACATGCTCACATACGTGCACGCTCACACACACTTTTTTCACATGCTCACATATGTGCACGCTCACATGCACTTTTTTCCCACACGCACTTTTTTTCACACATGCTCACATACGTGCACGCTCACACACGCACTCTTTTTTCACACACTCACATACGTGCACGCTCACACACACTCTTTTTTCACATGCTCACATACGTGCACGCTCACACACACTTTTTTCACATGCTCACATACGTGCACGCTCACACACGCACTCTTTTTTCACATGCTCACATACGTGCACGCTCACACACTTTTTTTTCACATGCTCACATATGTCCACGCTCACATGCACTCTTTTTTTCCACACGCACTCTTTTTTTCCACACATGCTCACATACGTGCACACTCACACACGCACTCTTTTTTCACACACTCACATACGTGCACGCTCACACACGCACTCTTTTTTCACATGCTCACATACGTGCACGCTCACACACACTTTTTTCACATGCTCACATATGTGCACGCTCACATGCACTCTTTTTTCCCACACGCACTCTTTTTTCACACACTCTCATACGTGCACGCTCACACACTCACACTTTTTTCACATGCTCACATACGTGCACGCTCACACACACTTTTTTTTCACATGCTCACATACGTCCTTTTACTTTTCTTTTCAATAATGAAGCACCTGAGTTTTTGGTCACGAGGGGAGATGTTATATGACAGTTTGGGGAAAGGTAAGAGGGGAGCTTGGTAAAACACTTTTTGACCACTCTTTATGTTTCTCAATTTCATTATATGCAGTTTGTTAAGAATTATGGATCATGGACTAATTCAACTAAACATTTCACTTGTACAATAAGTTTTTTTTATGGCCCACCTCCACCCCCCCATCTTTGGAGGACAACTTTGTTTTTATGTACAGTTCAAATTACATTTATAAAAATTATAACAATATGCAAAGTGATAATTATTGGGGTTAGGTGGACCAAGAAAAGAGGGGGAGAGAAAGAATAAAAAGGGAAAAGACAGAAGGGCAGGGAATATATACACACATATATATATATATATAATAAAAGCAAAAAATAAAAAACACAACCAGCTCGGATGACCACAGCAAAGTAAAGCAGAGTGTGCATTGATCATGCCAGGATTCTCAGTGTTTCTCAGAAAGTGTGCTCTCATACACTTTTTTCACACGCTCACATACGTGCACGCTCACACACGCACTTTTTTTGCACACGTTCACATACGTGCACGCACACATACGCACCCTTTTTTTGCACACGCTCACATACGTGCACGCTCTCATACACTTTTTTCACACGCTCACATACGTGCACGCTCACACACGCACTCTTTTTTCACATGCTCACATACGTGCACGCTCACACACACTTTTTTCACATGCTCACATATGTGCACGCTCACATGCACTTTTTTCCCACACGCACTTTTTTTCACACATGCTCACATACGTGCACGCTCACACACGCACTCTTTTTTCACACACTCACATACGTGCACGCTCACACACACTCTTTTTTCACATGCTCACATACGTGCACGCTCACACATTTTTCACATGCTCACATACGTGCACGCTCACACACGCACTCTTTTTTCACATGCTCACATACGTGCACGCTCACACACTTTTTTTTCACATGCTCACATATGTCCACGCACACATGCACTCTTTTTTTCCACACGCACTCTTTTTTTCCACACATGCTCACATACGTGCACACTCACACACGCACTCTTTTTTCACACACTCACATACGTGCACGCTCACACACGCACTCTTTTTTCACATGCTCACATACGTGCACGCTCACACACACTTTTTTCACATGCTCACATATGTGCACGCTCACATGCACTCTTTTTTCCCACACGCACTCTTTTTTCACACACTCTCATACGTGCACGCTCACACACTCACACTTTTTTCACATGCTCACATACGTGCACGCTCACACACACTTTTTTTTCACATGCTCACATATGTCCTTTTACTTTTCTTTTCAATAATGAAGCACCTGAGTTTTTGGTCACGAGGGGAGATGTTATATGACAGTTTGGGGAAAGGTAAGAGGGGAGCTTGGTAAAACACTTTTTGACCACTCTTTATGTTTCTCAATTTCATTATATGCAGTTTGTTAAGAATTATGGATCATGGACTAATTCAACTAAACATTTCACTTGTACAATACGTTTTTTTTATGGCCCACCTCCACCCCCCCATCTTTGGAGGACAACTTTGTTTTTATGTACAGTTCAAATTACATTTATAAAAATTATAACAATATGCAAAGTGATAATTATTGGGGTTAGGTGGACCAAGAAAAGAGGGGGAGAGAAAGAATAAAAAGGGAAAAGACAGAAGGGCAGGGAATATATACACACATATATATATATATATATAATAAAAGCAAAAAATAAAAAACACAACCAGCTCGGATGACCACAGCAAAGTAAAGCAGAGTGTGCATTGATCATGCCAGGATTCTCAGTGTTTCTCAGAAAGTGTGCTCTCATACACTTTTTTCACACGCTCACATACGTGCACGCTCACACACGCACTTTTTTTGCACACGTTCACATACGTGCACGCACACATACGCACCCTTTTTTTGCACACGCTCACATACGTGCACGCTCTCATACACTTTTTTCACACGCTCACATACGTGCACGCTCACACACGCACTCTTTTTTCACATGCTCACATACGTGCACGCTCACACACACTTTTTTTCACATGCTCACATATGTGCACGCTCACATGCACTTTTTTCCCACACGCACTTTTTTTCACACATGCTCACATACGTGCACTCTCACACACGCACTCTTTTTTCACACACTCACATACGTGCACGCTCACACACACTCTTTTTTCACATGCTCACATACGTGCACGCTCACACACACTTTTTTCACATGCTCACATACGTGCACGCTCACACACGCACTCTTTTTTCACATGCTCACATACGTGCACGCTCACACTTTTTTTTCACATGCTCACATATGTCCACGCTCACATGCACTCTTTTTTCCCACACGCACTCTTTTTTTCCACACATGCCCACATACGTGCACACTCACACACGCACTCTTTTTTCACACACTCACATACGTGCACGCTCACACACGCACTCTTTTTTCACATGCTCACATACGTGCACGCTCACACACACTTTTTTCACATGCTCACATATGTGCACGCTCACATGCACTCTTTTTTCCCACACGCACTCTTTTTTCACACACTCTCATAAGTGCACACTCACACACTCACACTTTTTTCACACACTCTCATACGTGCACGCTCACACACTCACACTTTTTTCACATGCTCACATACGTGCACGCTCACACACTTTTTTTTCACATGCTCACATACGTCCTTTTACTTTTCTTTTGAATAATGAAGCACCTGAGTTTTTGGTCACGAGGGGAGATGTTATATGACAGATAGTTTGGGGAAAGGTAAGAGGGGAGCTTGGTAAAACACTTTTTGACCACTCTTTATGTTTCTCAATTTCATTATATGCAGTTTGTTAAGAATTATGGATCATGGACTAATTCAACTAAACATTTCACTTGTACAATAAGTTTTTTTTATGGCCCACCTCCACCCCCCCATCTTTGGAGGACAACTTTGTTTTTATGTACAGTTCAAATTACATTTATAAAAATTATAACAATATGCAAAGTGATAATTATTGGGGTTAGGTGGACCAAGAAAAGAGGGGGAGAGAAAGAATAAAAAGGGAAAAGACAGAAGGGCAGGGAATATATACATATATATAATAAAAGCAAAAAATAAAAAACACAACCAGCTTGAATGACCACAGCAAAGTAAAGCAGAGTGTGCATTGATCATGCCAGGATTCTCAGTGTTTCTCAGAAAGTGTGCTCTCATACACTTTTTTCACACGCTCACATACGTGCACGCTCACACACGCACTCTTTTTTCACATGCTCACATACGTGCACGCTCACACACTTTTTTCACATGCTCACATATGTGCACACTCACATGCACTCTTTTTTCCCACACGCACTCTTTTTTCACACACTCTCATAAGTGCACGCTCACACACTCACACTTTTTCACACACTCATACGTGCACGCTCACACACTCACACTTTTTTCACATGCTCACATACGTGCATGCTCACACACACTTTTTTTTCACATGCTTACATATGTGCACGCTCACATGCACTCTTTTTTCCCACACGCACTCTTTTTTCCCACACGCTCACATACGTGCACGCTCACACACGCACTCTTTTCACATGCTCACATACGTGCACGCTCACACACTTTTTTTTCACATGCTCACATATGTCCACGCTCACATGCACTCTTTTTTCCCACACATGCCCACATACGTGCACACTCACACATGCACTCTTTTTTCACACACTCACATACGTGCACGCTCACACACACACTCTTTTTTCACATGCTCACATACGTGCACGCTCACACACTTTTTTCACATGCTCACATATGTGCACGCTCACATGCACTCTTTTTTTCCACACGCACTCTTTTTTTCCACACATGCCCACATACGTGCACACTCACACACGCACTCTTTTTTCACACACTCTCATACGTGCACGCTCACACACTCACACTTTTTTCACATGCTCACATACGTGCATGCTCACACACACTTTTTTTTCACATGCTTACATATGTGCACGCTCACATGCACTCTTTTTTCCCACATGCACTCTTTTTTCACACACTCACATACGTGCACGCTCACACACGCACTCTTTTTTCACATGCTCACATACGTGCACGCTCACACACACTTTTTTCACATGCTCACATATGTGCACGCTCACATGCACTCTTTTTTCCCACACGCACTCTTTTTTCACACACTCTCATACGTGCACGCTCACACACTCACACTTTTTTCACATGCTCACATACGTGCACGCTCACACACACTTTTTTTTCACATGCTCACATATGTCCTTTTACTTTTCTTTTCAATAATGAAGCACCTGAGTTTTTGGTCACGAGGGGAGATGTTATATGACAGTTTGGGGAAAGGTAAGAGGGGAGCTTGGTAAAACACTTTTTGACCACTCTTTATGTTTCTCAATTTCATTATATGCAGTTTGTTAAGAATTATGGATCATGGACTAATTCAACTAAACATTTCACTTGTACAATACGTTTTTTTTATGGCCCACCTCCACCCCCCCATCTTTGGAGGACAACTTTGTTTTTATGTACAGTTCAAATTACATTTATAAAAATTATAACAATATGCAAAGTGATAATTATTGGGGTTAGGTGGACCAAGAAAAGAGGGGGAGAGAAAGAATAAAAAGGGAAAAGACAGAAGGGCAGGGAATATATACACACATATATATATATATATAATAAAAGCAAAAAATAAAAAACACAACCAGCTCGGATGACCACAGCAAAGTAAAGCAGAGTGTGCATTGATCATGCCAGGATTCTCAGTGTTTCTCAGAAAGTGTGCTCTCATACACTTTTTTCACACGCTCACATACGTGCACGCTCACACACGCACTTTTTTTGCACACGTTCACATACGTGCACGCACACATACGCACCCTTTTTTTGCACACGCTCACATACGTGCACGCTCTCATACACTTTTTTCACACGCTCACATACGTGCACGCTCACACACGCACTCTTTTTTCACATGCTCACATACGTGCACGCTCACACACACTTTTTTCACATGCTCACATATGTGCACGCTCACATGCACTTTTTTCCCACACGCACTTTTTTTCACACATGCTCACATACGTGCACGCTCACACACGCACTCTTTTTTCACACACTCACATACGTGCACGCTCACACACACTCTTTTTTCACATGCTCACATACGTGCACGCTCACACACACTTTTTTCACATGCTCACATACGTGCACGCTCACACACGCACTCTTTTTTCACATGCTCACATACGTGCACGCTCACACACTTTTTTTTCACATGCTCACATATGTCCACGCTCACATGCACTCTTTTTTTCCACACGCACTCTTTTTTTCCACACATGCCCACATACGTGCACACTCACACACGCACTCTTTTTTCACACACTCACATACGTGCACGCTCACACACGCACTCTTTTTTCACATGCTCACATACGTGCACGCTCACACACACTTTTTTCACATGCTCACATATGTGCACGCTCACATGCACTCTTTTTTCCCACACGCACTCTTTTTTCACACACTCTCATAAGTGCACGCTCACACACTCACACTTTTTTCACACGCTCTCATACGTGCACGCTCACACACTCACACTTTTTTCACATGCTCACATACGTGCACGCTCACACACTTTTTTTTCACATGCTCACATACGTCCTTTTACTTTTCTTTTGAATAATGAAGCACCTGAGTTTTTGGTCACGAGGGGAGATGTTATATGACAGATAGTTTGGGGAAAGGTAAGAGGGGAGCTTGGTAAAACACTTTTTGACCACTCTTTATGTTTCTCAATTTCATTATATGCAGTTTGTTAAGAATTATGGATCATGGACTAATTCAACTAAACATTTCACTTGTACAATAAGTTTTTTTTATGGCCCACCTCCACCCCCCCATCTTTGGAGGACAACTTTGTTTTTATGTACAGTTCAAATTACATTTATAAAAATTATAACAATATGCAAAGTGATAATTATTGGGGTTAGGTGGACCAAGAAAAGAGGGGGAGAGAAAGAATAAAAAGGGAAAAGACAGAAGGGCAGGGAATATATACATATATATAATAAAAGCAAAAAATAAAAAACACAACCAGCTTGAATGACCACAGCAAAGTAAAGCAGAGTGTGCATTGATCATGCCAGGATTCTCAGTGTTTCTCAGAAAGTGTGCTCTCATACACTTTTTTCACACGCTCACATACGTGCACGCTCACACACGCACTCTTTTTTCACATGCTCACATACGTGCACGCTCACACACTTTTTTCACATGCTCACATATGTGCACACTCACATGCACTCTTTTTTCCCACACGCACTCTTTTTTCACACACTCTCATAAGTGCACGCTCACACACTCACACTTTTTCACACTCATACGTGCACGCTCACACACTCACACTTTTTTCACATGCTCACATACGTGCATGCTCACACACACTTTTTTTTCACATGCTTACATATGTGCACGCTCACATGCACTCTTTTTTCCCACACGCACTCTTTTTTCCCACACGCTCACATACGTGCACGCTCACACACGCACTCTTTTCACATGCTCACATACGTGCACGCTCACACACTTTTTTTTCACATGCTCACATATGTCCACGCTCACATGCACTCTTTTTTCCCACACATGCCCACATACGTGCACACTCACACATGCACTTTTTTCACACACTCACATACGTGCACGCTCACACACACACTCTTTTTTCACATGCTCACATACGTGCACGCTCACACACTTTTTTCACATGCTCACATATGTGCACGCTCACATGCACTCTTTTTTCCCACACGCACTCTTTTTTCACACACTCTCATAAGTGCACGCTCACACACTCACACTTTTTTCACACACTCATACGTGCACGCTCACACACTCACACTTTTTTCACATGCTCACATACGTGCACGCTCACACACACTTTTTTTTCACATGCTTACATATGTGCACGCTCACATGCACTCTTTTTTCCCACACGCACTCTTTTTTCCCACACGCTCACATACGTGCACGCTCACACACGCACTCTTTTCACATGCTCACATACGTGCACGCTCACACTTTTTTTTCACATGCTCACATATGTCCACGCTCACATGCACTCTTTTTTCCCACACATGCCCACATACGTGCACACTCACACATGCACTCTTTTTTCACACACTCACATACGTGCACGCTCACACACGCACTCTTTTTTCACATGCTCACATACGTGCACGCTCACACACACTTTTTTCACATGCTCACTTATGTGCACGCTCACATGCACTCTTTTTTCCCACACGCACTCTTTTTTCACACACTCTCATAAGTGCACGCTCACACACTCACACTTTTTTCACACACTCTCATACGTGCACGCTCACACACTCACACTTTTTTCACATGCTCACATACGTGCACGCTCACACACACTTTTTTTTCACATGCTCACATACGTCCTTTTACTTTTCTTTTCAATAATGAAGCACCTGAGTTTTTGGTCACGAGGGGAGATGTTATATGACAGTTTGGGGAAAGGTAAGAGGGGAGCTTGGTAAAACACTTTTTGACCACTCTTTATGTTTCTCAATTTCATTATATGCAGTTTGTTAAGAATTATGGATCATGGACTAATTCAACTAAACATTTCACTTGTACAATACGTTTTTTTTATGGCCCACCTCCACCCCCCCATCTTTGGAGGACAACTTTGTTTTTATGTACAGTTCAAATTACATTTATAAAAATTATAACAATATGCAAAGTGATAATTATTGGGGTTAGGTGGACCAAGAAAAGAGGGGGAGAGAAAGAATAAAAAGGGAAAAGACAGAAGGGCAGGGAATATATACACACATATATATATATATAATAAAAGCAAAAAATAAAAAACACAACCAGCTCGGATGACCACAGCAAAGTAAAGCAGAGTGTGCATTGATCATGCCAGGATTCTCAGTGTTTCTCAGAAAGTGTGCTCTCATACACTTTTTTCACACGCTCACATACGTGCACGCTCACACACGCACTTTTTTTGCACACGTTCACATACGTGCACGCACACATACGCACCCTTTTTTTGCACACGCTCACATACGTGCACGCTCTCATACACTTTTTTCACACGCTCACATACGTGCACGCTCACACACGCACTCTTTTTTCACATGCTCACATACGTGCACGCTCACACACACTTTTTTTCACATGCTCACATATGTGCACGCTCACATGCACTTTTTTCCCACACGCACTTTTTTTCACACATGCTCACATACGTGCACGCTCACACACGCACTCTTTTTTCACACACTCACATACGTGCACGCTCACACACACTCTTTTTTCACATGCTCACATACGTGCACGCTCACACACACTTTTTTCACATGCTCACATACGTGCACGCTCACACACGCACTCTTTTTTCACATGCTCACATACGTGCACGCTCACACACTTTTTTTTCACATGCTCACATATGTCCACGCTCACATGCACTCTTTTTTTCCACACGCACTCTTTTTTTCCACACATGCTCACATACGTGCACACTCACACACGCACTCTTTTTTCACACACTCACATACGTGCACGCTCACACACGCACTCTTTTTTCACATGCTCACATACGTGCACGCTCACACACACTTTTTTCACATGCTCACATATGTGCACGCTCACATGCACTCTTTTTTCCCACACGCACTCTTTTTTCACACACTCTCATACGTGCACGCTCACACACTCACACTTTTTTCACATGCTCACATACGTGCACGCTCACACACACTTTTTTTTCACATGCTCACATATGTCCTTTTACTTTTCTTTTCAATAATGAAGCACCTGAGTTTTTGGTCACGAGGGGAGATGTTATATGACAGTTTGGGGAAAGGTAAGAGGGGAGCTTGGTAAAACACTTTTTGACCACTCTTTATGTTTCTCAATTTCATTATATGCAGTTTGTTAAGAATTATGGATCATGGACTAATTCAACTAAACATTTCACTTGTACAATACGTTTTTTTTATGGCCCACCTCCACCCCCCCATCTTTGGAGGACAACTTTGTTTTTATGTACAGTTCAAATTACATTTATAAAAATTATAACAATATGCAAAGTGATAATTATTGGGGTTAGGTGGACCAAGAAAAGAGGGGGAGAGAAAGAATAAAAAGGGAAAAGACAGAAGGGCAGGGAATATATACACACATATATATATATATATAATAAAAGCAAAAAAAAAAAAACACAACCAGCTCGGATGACCACAGCAAAGTAAAGCAGAGTGTGCATTGATCATGCCAGGATTCTCAGTGTTTCTCAGAAAGTGTGCTCTCATACACTTTTTTCACACGCTCACATACGTGCACGCTCACACACGCACTTTTTTTGCACACGTTCACATACGTGCACGCACACATACGCACCCTTTTTTTGCACACGCTCACATACGTGCACGCTCTCATACACTTTTTTCACACGCTCACATACGTGCACGCTCACACACGCACTCTTTTTTCACATGCTCACATACGTGCACGCTCACACACACTTTTTTTCACATGCTCACATATGTGCACGCTCACATGCACTTTTTTCCCACACGCACTTTTTTTCACACATGCTCACATACGTGCACGCTCACACACGCACTCTTTTTTCACACACTCACATACGTGCACGCTCACACACACTCTTTTTTCACATGCTCACATATGTGCACGCTCACATGCACTTTTTTCCCACACGCACTTTTTTTCACACATGCTCACATACGTGCACGCTCACACACGCACTCTTTTTTCACACACTCACATACGTGCACGCTCACACACACTCTTTTTTCACATGCTCACATACGTGCACGCTCACACACACTTTTTTCACATG
Source organism: Brachyhypopomus gauderio (assembly GCF_052324685.1). NCBI lineage: Eukaryota > Metazoa > Chordata > Actinopteri > Gymnotiformes > Hypopomidae > Brachyhypopomus > Brachyhypopomus gauderio. Next base: position 20,666,397 of record NC_135221.1, on the reverse strand, counting down.
CTCACATACGTGCACGCTCACACACGCACTCTTTTTTCACATGCTCACATACGTGCACGCTCACACACTTTTTTTTCACATGCTCACATATGTCCACGCTCACATGCACTCTTTTTTTCCACACGCACTCTTTTTTTCCACACATGCTCACATACGTGCACACTCACACACGCACTCTTTTTTCACACACTCACATACGTGCACGCTCACACACGCACTCTTTTTTCACATGCTCACATACGTGCACGCTCACACACACTTTTTTCACATGCTCACATATGTGCACGCTCACATGCACTCTTTTTTCCCACACGCACTCTTTTTTCACACACTCTCATACGTGCACGCTCACACACTCACACTTTTTTCACATGCTCACATACGTGCACGCTCACACACACTTTTTTTTCACATGCTCACATATGTCCTTTTACTTTTCTTTTCAATAATGAAGCACCTGAGTTTTTGGTCACGAGGGGAGATGTTATATGACAGTTTGGGGAAAGGTAAGAGGGGAGCTTGGTAAAACACTTTTTGACCACTCTTTATGTTTCTCAATTTCATTATATGCAGTTTGTTAAGAATTATGGATCATGGACTAATTCAACTAAACATTTCACTTGTACAATACGTTTTTTTTATGGCCCACCTCCACCCCCCCATCTTTGGAGGACAACTTTGTTTTTATGTACAGTTCAAATTACATTTATAAAAATTATAACAATATGCAAAGTGATAATTATTGGGGTTAGGTGGACCAAGAAAAGAGGGGGAGAGAAAGAATAAAAAGGGAAAAGACAGAAGGGCAGGGAATATATACACACATATATATATATATATAATAAAAGCAAAAAATAAAAAACACAACCAGCTCGGATGACCACAGCAAAGTAAAGCAGAGTGTGCATTGATCATGCCAGGATTCTCAGTGTTTCTCAGAAAGTGTGCTCTCATACACTTTTTTCACACGCTCACATACGTGCACGCTCACACACGCACTTTTTTTGCACACGTTCACATACGTGCACGCACACATACGCACCCTTTTTTTGCACACGCTCACATACGTGCACGCTCTCATACACTTTTTTCACACGCTCACATACGTGCACGCTCACACACGCACTCTTTTTTCACATGCTCACATACGTGCACGCTCACACACACTTTTTTTCACATGCTCACATATGTGCACGCTCACATGCACTTTTTTCCCACACGCACTTTTTTTCACACATGCTCACATACGTGCACTCTCACACACGCACTCTTTTTTCACACACTCACATACGTGCACGCTCACACACACTCTTTTTTCACATGCTCACATACGTGCACGCTCACACACACTTTTTCACATGCTCACATACGTGCACGCTCACACACGCACTCTTTTTTCACATGCTCACATACGTGCACGCTCACACTTTTTTTTCACATGCTCACATATGTCCACGCTCACATGCACTCTTTTTTCCCACACGCACTCTTTTTTTCCACACATGCCCACATACGTGCACACTCACACACGCACTCTTTTTTCACACACTCACATACGTGCACGCTCACACACGCACTCTTTTTTCACATGCTCACATACGTGCACGCTCACACACACTTTTTTCACATGCTCACATATGTGCACGCTCACATGCACTCTTTTTTCCCACACGCACTCTTTTTTCACACACTCTCATAAGTGCACACTCACACACTCACACTTTTTTCACACACTCTCATACGTGCACGCTCACACACTCACACTTTTTTCACATGCTCACATACGTGCACGCTCACACACTTTTTTTTCACATGCTCACATACGTCCTTTTACTTTTCTTTTGAATAATGAAGCACCTGAGTTTTTGGTCACGAGGGGAGATGTTATATGACAGATAGTTTGGGGAAAGGTAAGAGGGGAGCTTGGTAAAACACTTTTTGACCACTCTTTATGTTTCTCAATTTCATTATATGCAGTTTGTTAAGAATTATGGATCATGGACTAATTCAACTAAACATTTCACTTGTACAATAAGTTTTTTTTATGGCCCACCTCCACCCCCCCATCTTTGGAGGACAACTTTGTTTTTATGTACAGTTCAAATTACATTTATAAAAATTATAACAATATGCAAAGTGATAATTATTGGGGTTAGGTGGACCAAGAAAAGAGGGGGAGAGAAAGAATAAAAAGGGAAAAGACAGAAGGGCAGGGAATATATACATATATATAATAAAAGCAAAAAATAAAAAACACAACCAGCTTGAATGACCACAGCAAAGTAAAGCAGAGTGTGCATTGATCATGCCAGGATTCTCAGTGTTTCTCAGAAAGTGTGCTCTCATACACTTTTTTCACACGCTCACATACGTGCACGCTCACACACGCACTCTTTTTTCACATGCTCACATACGTGCACGCTCACACACTTTTTTCACATGCTCACATATGTGCACACTCACATGCACTCTTTTTTCCCACACGCACTCTTTTTTCACACACTCTCATAAGTGCACGCTCACACACTCACACTTTTTTCACACACTCTCATACGTGCACGCTCACACACTCACACTTTTTTCACATGCTCACATACGTGCATGCTCACACACACTTTTTTTTCACATGCTTACATATGTGCACGCTCACATGCACTCTTTTTTCCCACACGCACTCTTTTTTCCCACACGCTCACATACGTGCACGCTCACACACGCACTCTTTTCACATGCTCACATACGTGCACGCTCACACACTTTTTTTTCACATGCTCACATATGTCCACGCTCACATGCACTCTTTTTTCCCACACATGCCCACATACGTGCACACTCACACATGCACTCTTTTTTCACACACTCACATACGTGCACGCTCACACACACACTCTTTTTTCACATGCTCACATACGTGCACGCTCACACACTTTTTTCACATGCTCACATATGTGCACGCTCACATGCACTCTTTTTTCCCACACGCACTCTTTTTTCACACACTCTCATAAGTGCACGCTCACACACTCACACTTTTTTCACACACTCATACGTGCACGCTCACACACTCACACTTTTTTCACATGCTCACATACGTGCACGCTCACACACACTTTTTTTTCACATGCTTACATATGTGCACGCTCACATGCACTCTTTTTTCCCACACGCACTCTTTTTTCCCACACGCTCACATACGTGCACGCTCACACACGCACTCTTTTCACATGCTCACATACGTGCACGCTCACACTTTTTTTTCACATGCTCACATATGTCCACGCTCACATGCACTCTTTTTTCCCACACATGCCCACATACGTGCACACTCACACATGCACTCTTTTTTCACACACTCACATACGTGCACGCTCACACACGCACTCTTTTTTCACATGCTCACATACGTGCACGCTCACACACACTTTTTTCACATGCTCACATATGTGCACGCTCACATGCACTCTTTTTTCCCCACACGCACTCTTTTTTCACACACTCTCATAAGTGCACGCTCACACACTCACACTTTTTTCACACACTCTCATACGTGCACGCTCACACACTCACACTTTTTTCACATGCTCACATACGTGCACGCTCACACACACTTTTTTTTCACATGCTCACATATGTCCTTTTACTTTTCTTTTCAATAATGAAGCACCTGAGTTTTTGGTCACGAGGGGAGATGTTATATGACAGATAGTTTGGGGAAAGGTAAGAGGGGAGCTTGGTAAAACACTTTTTGACCACTCTTTATGTTTCTCAATTTCATTATATGCAGTTTGTTAAGAATTATGGATCATGGACTAATTCAACTAAACATTTCACTTGTACAATAAGTTTTTTTTATGGCCCACCTCCACCCCCCCATCTTTGGAGGACAACTTTGTTTTTATGTACAGTTCAAATTACATTTATAAAAATTATAACAATATGCAAAGTGATAATTATTGGGGTTACGTGGACCAAGAAAAGGGGGAGAGAAAGAATAAAAAGGGAAAAGACAGAAGGGCAGGGCATATATACATATATATAATAAAAGCAAAAAATAAAAAACACAACCAGCTTGAATGACCACAGCAAAGTAAAGCAGAGTGTGCATTGATCATGCCAGGATTCTCAGTGTTTCTCAGAAAGTGTGCTCTCATACACTTTTTTCACACGCTCACATACGTGCACGCTCACACACGCACTTTTTTCACATGCTCACATACGTGCACGCTCACATACACTTTTTTTCACATGCTCACATATGTGCACGCTCACATGCACTCTTTTTTCCCACATGCACTCTTTTTTTTCACACATGCTCACATACGTGCACGCTCACACACGCACTCTTTTTTTACACACTCACATACGTGCACGCTCACACACACTCTTTTTTCACATGCTCACATACGTGCACGCTCACACACACTTTTTTCACATGCTCACATACGTGCACGCTCACACACGCACTCTTTTTTCACATGCTCACATACGTGCACGCTCACACACTTTTTTTTCACATGCTCACATATGTCCACGCTCACATGCACTCTTTTTTTCCACACGCACTCTTTTTTTCCACACATGCTCACATACGTGCACACTCACACACGCACTCTTTTTTCACACACTCACATACGTGCACGCTCACACACGCACTCTTTTTTCACATGCTCACATACGTGCACGCTCACACACACTTTTTTCACATGCTCACATATGTGCACGCTCACATGCACTCTTTTTTCCCACACGCACTCTTTTTTCACACACTCTCATACGTGCACGCTCACACACTCACACTTTTTTCACATGCTCACATACGTGCACGCTCACACACACTTTTTTTTCACATGCTCACATACGTCCTTTTACTTTTCTTTTCAATAATGAAGCACCTGAGTTTTTGGTCACGAGGGGAGATGTTATATGACAGTTTGGGGAAAGGTAAGAGGGGAGCTTGGTAAAACACTTTTTGACCACTCTTTATGTTTCTCAATTTCATTATATGCAGTTTGTTAAGAATTATGGATCATGGACTAATTCAACTAAACATTTCACTTGTACAATAAGTTTTTTTTATGGCCCACCTCCACCCCCCCATCTTTGGAGGACAACTTTGTTTTTATGTACAGTTCAAATTACATTTATAAAAATTATAACAATATGCAAAGTGATAATTATTGGGGTTAGGTGGACCAAGAAAAGAGGGGGAGAGAAAGAATAAAAAGGGAAAAGACAGAAGGGCAGGGAATATATACACACATATATATATATATATAATAAAAGCAAAAAATAAAAAACACAACCAGCTCGGATGACCACAGCAAAGTAAAGCAGAGTGTGCATTGATCATGCCAGGATTCTCAGTGTTTCTCAGAAAGTGTGCTCTCATACACTTTTTTCACACGCTCACATACGTGCACGCTCACACACGCACTTTTTTTGCACACGTTCACATACGTGCACGCACACATACGCACCCTTTTTTTGCACACGCTCACATACGTGCACGCTCTCATACACTTTTTTCACACGCTCACATACGTGCACGCTCACACACGCACTCTTTTTTCACATGCTCACATACGTGCACGCTCACACACACTTTTTTTCACATGCTCACATATGTGCACGCTCACATGCACTTTTTTCCCACACGCACTTTTTTTCACACATGCTCACATACGTGCACGCTCACACACGCACTCTTTTTTCACACACTCACATACGTGCACGCTCACACACACTCTTTTTTCACATGCTCACATACGTGCACGCTCACACACACTTTTTTCACATGCTCACATACGTGCACGCTCACACACGCACTCTTTTTTCACATGCTCACATACGTGCACGCTCACACACTTTTTTTTCACATGCTCACATATGTCCACGCTCACATGCACTCTTTTTTTCCACACGCACTCTTTTTTTCCACACATGCTCACATACGTGCACACTCACACACGCACTCTTTTTTCACACACTCACATACGTGCACGCTCACACACGCACTCTTTTTTCACATGCTCACATACGTGCACGCTCACACACACTTTTTTCACATGCTCACATATGTGCACGCTCACATGCACTCTTTTTTCCCACACGCACTCTTTTTTCACACACTCTCATACGTGCACGCTCACACACTCACACTTTTTTCACATGCTCACATACGTGCACGCTCACACACACTTTTTTTTCACATGCTCACATATGTCCTTTTACTTTTCTTTTCAATAATGAAGCACCTGAGTTTTTGGTCACGAGGGGAGATGTTATATGACAGTTTGGGGAAAGGTAAGAGGGGAGCTTGGTAAAACACTTTTTGACCACTCTTTATGTTTCTCAATTTCATTATATGCAGTTTGTTAAGAATTATGGATCATGGACTAATTCAACTAAACATTTCACTTGTACAATACGTTTTTTTTATGGCCCACCTCCACCCCCCCATCTTTGGAGGACAACTTTGTTTTTATGTACAGTTCAAATTACATTTATAAAAATTATAACAATATGCAAAGTGATAATTATTGGGGTTAGGTGGACCAAGAAAAGAGGGGGAGAGAAAGAATAAAAAGGGAAAAGACAGAAGGGCAGGGAATATATACACACATATATATATATATATAATAAAAGCAAAAAATAAAAAACACAACCAGCTCGGATGACCACAGCAAAGTAAAGCAGAGTGTGCATTGATCATGCCAGGATTCTCAGTGTTTCTCAGAAAGTGTGCTCTCATACACTTTTTTCACACGCTCACATACGTGCACGCTCACACACGCACTTTTTTTGCACACGTTCACATACGTGCACGCACACATACGCACCCTTTTTTTGCACACGCTCACATACGTGCACGCTCTCATACACTTTTTTCACACGCTCACATACGTGCACGCTCACACACGCACTCTTTTTTCACATGCTCACATACGTGCACGCTCACACACACTTTTTTTCACATGCTCACATATGTGCACGCTCACATGCACTTTTTTCCCACACGCACTTTTTTTCACACATGCTCACATACGTGCACGCTCACACACGCACTCTTTTTTCACACACTCACATACGTGCACGCTCACACACACTCTTTTTTCACATGCTCACATACGTGCACGCTCACACACTTTTTTCACATGCTCACATACGTGCACGCTCACACACGCACTCTTTTTTCACATGCTCACATACGTGCACGCTCACACACTTTTTTTTCACATGCTCACATATGTCCACGCTCACATGCACTCTTTTTTTCCACACGCACTCTTTTTTTCCACACATGCTCACATACGTGCACACTCACACACGCACTCTTTTTTCACACACTCACATACGTGCACGCTCACACACGCACTCTTTTTTCACATGCTCACATACGTGCATGCTCACACACACTTTTTTCACATGCTCACATATGTGCACGCTCACATGCACTCTTTTTTCCCACACGCACTCTTTTTTCACACACTCTCATACGTGCACGCTCACACACTCACACTTTTTTCACATGCTCACATACGTGCACGCTCACACACACTTTTTTTTCACATGCTCACATATGTCCTTTTACTTTTCTTTTCAATAATGAAGCACCTGAGTTTTTGGTCACGAGGGGAGATGTTATATGACAGTTTGGGGAAAGGTAAGAGGGGAGCTTGGTAAAACACTTTTTGACCACTCTTTATGTTTCTCAATTTCATTATATGCAGTTTGTTAAGAATTATGGATCATGGACTAATTCAACTAAACATTTCACTTGTACAATACGTTTTTTTTATGGCCCACCTCCACCCCCCCATCTTTGGAGGACAACTTTGTTTTTATGTACAGTTCAAATTACATTTATAAAAATTATAACAATATGCAAAGTGATAATTATTGGGGTTAGGTGGACCAAGAAAAGAGGGGGAGAGAAAGAATAAAAAGGGAAAAGACAGAAGGGCAGGGAATATATACATATATATAATAAAAGCAAAAAATAAAAAACACAACCAGCTTGAATGACCACAGCAAAGTAAAGCAGAGTGTGCATTGATCATGCCAGGATTCTCAGTGTTTCTCAGAAAGTGTGCTCTCATACACTTTTTTCACACGCTCACATACGTGCACGCTCACACACGCACTCTTTTTTCACATGCTCACATACGTGCACGCTCACACACTTTTTTCACATGCTCACATATGTGCACACTCACATGCACTCTTTTTTCCCACACGCACTCTTTTTTCACACACTCTCATAAGTGCACGCTCACACACTCACACTTTTTCACACACTCATACGTGCACGCTCACACACTCACACTTTTTTCACATGCTCACATACGTGCATGCTCACACACACTTTTTTTTCACATGCTTACATATGTGCACGCTCACATGCACTCTTTTTTCCCACACGCACTCTTTTTTCCCACACGCTCACATACGTGCACGCTCACACACGCACTCTTTTCACATGCTCACATACGTGCACGCTCACACACTTTTTTTTCACATGCTCACATATGTCCACGCTCACATGCACTCTTTTTTCCCACACATGCCCACATACGTGCACACTCACACATGCACTCTTTTTTCACACACTCACATACGTGCACGCTCACACACACACTCTTTTTTCACATGCTCACATACGTGCACGCTCACACACTTTTTTCACATGCTCACATATGTGCATGCTCACATGCACTCTTTTTTCCCACACGCACTCTTTTTTCACACACTCTCATAAGTGCACGCTCACACACTCACACTTTTTTCACACACTCTCATACGTGCACGCTCACACACTCACACTTTTTTCACATGCTCACATACGTGCACGCTCACACACACTTTTTTTTCACATGCTTACATATGTGCACGCTCACATGCACTCTTTTTTCCCACACGCACTTTTTTCCCACACGCTCACATACGTGCACGCTCACACACGCACTCTTTTCACATGCTCACATACGTGCACGCTCACACTTTTTTTTCACATGCTCACATATGTCCACGCTCACATGCACTCTTTTTTCCCACACATGCCCACATACGTGCACACTCACACATGCACTCTTTTTTCACACACTCACATACGTGCACGCTCACACACGCACTCTTTTTTCACATGCTCACATACGTGCACGCTCACACACACTTTTTTCACATGCTCACATATGTGCACGCTCACATGCACTCTTTTTTCCCACACGCACTCTTTTTTCACACACTCTCATAAGTGCACGCTCACACACTCACACTTTTTTCACACACTCTCATACGTGCACGCTCACACACTCACACTTTTTTCACATGCTCACATACGTGCACGCTCACACACACTTTTTTTTCACATGCTCACATATGTCCTTTTACTTTTCTTTTCAATAATGAAGCACCTGAGTTTTTGGTCACGAGGGGAGATGTTATATGACAGATAGTTTGGGGAAAGGTAAGAGGGGAGCTTGGTAAAACACTTTTTGACCACTCTTTATGTTTCTCAATTTCATTATATGCAGTTTGTTAAGAATTATGGATCATGGACTAATTCAACTAAACATTTCACTTGTACAATAAGTTTTTTTTATGGCCCACCTCCACCCCCCCATCTTTGGAGGACAACTTTGTTTTTATGTACAGTTCAAATTACATTTATAAAAATTATAACAATATGCAAAGTGATAATTATTGGGGTTACGTGGACCAAGAAAAGGGGGAGAGAAAGAATAAAAAGGGAAAAGACAGAAGGGCAGGGCATATATACATATATATAATAAAAGCAAAAAATAAAAAACACAACCAGCTTGAATGACCACAGCAAAGTAAAGCAGAGTGTGCATTGATCATGCCAGGATTCTCAGTGTTTCTCAGAAAGTGTGCTCTCATACACTTTTTTCACACGCTCACATACGTGCACGCTCACACACGCACTTTTTTCACATGCTCACATACGTGCACGCTCACATACACTTTTTTTCACATGCTCACATATGTGCACGCTCACATGCACTCTTTTTTCCCACATGCACTCTTTTTTTTCACACATGCTCACATACGTGCACGCTCACACACGCACTCTTTTTTTACACACTCACATACGTGCACGCTCACACACACTCTTTTTTCACATGCTCACATACGTGCACGCTCACACACACTTTTTTCACATGCTCACATACGTGCACGCTCACACACGCACTCTTTTTTCACATGCTCACATACGTGCACGCTCACACACTTTTTTTTCACATGCTCACATATGTCCACGCTCACATGCACTCTTTTTTTCCACACGCACTCTTTTTTTCCACACATGCTCACATACGTGCACACTCACACACGCACTCTTTTTTCACACACTCACATACGTGCACGCTCACACACGCACTCTTTTTTCACATGCTCACATACGTGCACGCTCACACACACTTTTTTCACATGCTCACATATGTGCACGCTCACATGCACTCTTTTTTCCCACACGCACTCTTTTTTCACACACTCTCATACGTGCACGCTCACACACTCACACTTTTTTCACATGCTCACATACGTGCACGCTCACACACACTTTTTTTTCACATGCTCACATACGTCCTTTTACTTTTCTTTTCAATAATGAAGCACCTGAGTTTTTGGTCACGAGGGGAGATGTTATATGACAGTTTGGGGAAAGGTAAGAGGGGAGCTTGGTAAAACACTTTTTGACCACTCTTTATGTTTCTCAATTTCATTATATGCAGTTTGTTAAGAATTATGGATCATGGACTAATTCAACTAAACATTTCACTTGTACAATAAGTTTTTTTTATGGCCCACCTCCACCCCCCCATCTTTGGAGGACAACTTTGTTTTTATGTACAGTTCAAATTACATTTATAAAAATTATAACAATATGCAAAGTGATAATTATTGGGGTTAGGTGGACCAAGAAAAGAGGGGGAGAGAAAGAATAAAAAGGGAAAAGACAGAAGGGCAGGGAATATATACACACATATATATATATATATATATAATAAAAGCAAAAAATAAAAAACACAACCAGCTCGGATGACCACAGCAAAGTAAAGCAGAGTGTGCATTGATCATGCCAGGATTCTCAGTGTTTCTCAGAAAGTGTGCTCTCATACACTTTTTTCACACGCTCACATACGTGCACGCTCACACACGCACTTTTTTTGCACACGTTCACATACGTGCACGCACACATACGCACCCTTTTTTTGCACACGCTCACATACGTGCACGCTCTCATACACTTTTTTCACACGCTCACATACGTGCACGCTCACACACGCACTCTTTTTTCACATGCTCACATACGTGCACGCTCACACACACTTTTTTTCACATGCTCACATATGTGCACGCTCACATGCACTTTTTTCCCACACGCACTTTTTTTCACACATGCTCACATACGTGCACGCTCACACACGCACTCTTTTTTCACACACTCACATACGTGCACGCTCACACACACTCTTTTTTCACATGCTCACATACGTGCACGCTCACACACACTTTTTTCACATGCTCACATACGTGCACGCTCACACACGCACTCTTTTTTCACATGCTCACATACGTGCACGCTCACACACTTTTTTTTCACATGCTCACATATGTCCACGCTCACATGCACTTTTTTCCACACGCACTCTTTTTTTCCACACATGCTCACATACGTGCACACTCACACACGCACTCTTTTTTCACACACTCACATACGTGCACGCTCACACACGCACTCTTTTTTCACATGCTCACATACGTGCACGCTCACACACACTTTTTTCACATGCTCACATATGTGCACGCTCACATGCACTCTTTTTTCCCACACGCACTCTTTTTTCACACACTCTCATACGTGCACGCTCACACACTCACACTTTTTTCACATGCTCACATACGTGCACGCTCACACACACTTTTTTTTCACATGCTCACATACGTCCTTTTACTTTTCTTTTCAATAATGAAGCACCTGAGTTTTTGGTCACGAGGGGAGATGTTATATGACAGTTTGGGGAAAGGTAAGAGGGGAGCTTGGTAAAACACTTTTTGACCACTCTTTATGTTTCTCAATTTCATTATATGCAGTTTGTTAAGAATTATGGATCATGGACTAATTCAACTAAACATTTCACTTGTACAATAAGTTTTTTTTATGGCCCACCTCCACCCCCCCATCTTTGGAGGACAACTTTGTTTTTATGTACAGTTCAAATTACATTTATAAAAATTATAACAATATGCAAAGTGATAATTATTGGGGTTAGGTGGACCAAGAAAAGAGGGGGAGAGAAAGAATAAAAAGGGAAAAGACAGAAGGGCAGGGAATATATACACACATATATATATATATATATAATAAAAGCAAAAAATAAAAAACACAACCAGCTCGGATGACCACAGCAAAGTAAAGCAGAGTGTGCATTGATCATGCCAGGATTCTCAGTGTTTCTCAGAAAGTGTGCTCTCATACACTTTTTTCACACGCTCACATACGTGCACGCTCACACACGCACTTTTTTTGCACACGTTCACATACGTGCACGCACACATACGCACCCTTTTTTTGCACACGCTCACATACGTGCACGCTCTCATACACTTTTTTCACACGCTCACATACGTGCACGCTCACACACGCACTCTTTTTTCACATGCTCACATACGTGCACGCTCACACACACTTTTTTTCACATGCTCACATATGTGCACGCTCACATGCACTTTTTTCCCACACGCACTTTTTTTCACACATGCTCACATACGTGCACGCTCACACACGCACTCTTTTTTCACACACTCACATACGTGCACGCTCACACACACTCTTTTTTCACATGCTCACATACGTGCACGCTCACACACACTTTTTTCACATGCTCACATACGTGCACGCTCACACACGCACTCTTTTTTCACATGCTCACATACGTGCACGCTCACACACTTTTTTTTCACATGCTCACATATGTCCACGCTCACATGCACTCTTTTTTTCCACACGCACTCTTTTTTTCCACACATGCTCACATACGTGCACACTCACACACGCACTCTTTTTTCACACACTCACATACGTGCACGCTCACACACGCACTCTTTTTTCACATGCTCACATACGTGCACGCTCACACACACTTTTTTCACATGCTCACATATGTGCACGCTCACATGCACTCTTTTTTCCCACACGCACTCTTTTTTCACACACTCTCATACGTGCACGCTCACACACTCACACTTTTTTCACATGCTCACATACGTGCACGCTCACACACACTTTTTTTTCACATGCTCACATATGTCCTTTTACTTTTCTTTTCAATAATGAAGCACCTGAGTTTTTGGTCACGAGGGGAGATGTTATATGACAGTTTGGGGAAAGGTAAGAGGGGAGCTTGGTAAAACACTTTTTGACCACTCTTTATGTTTCTCAATTTCATTATATGCAGTTTGTTAAGAATTATGGATCATGGACTAATTCAACTAAACATTTCACTTGTACAATACGTTTTTTTTATGGCCCACCTCCACCCCCCCATCTTTGGAGGACAACTTTGTTTTTATGTACAGTTCAAATTACATTTATAAAAATTATAACAATATGCAAAGTGATAATTATTGGGGTTAGGTGGACCAAGAAAAGAGGGGGAGAGAAAGAATAAAAAGGGAAAAGACAGAAGGGCAGGGAATATATACACACATATATATATATATATAATAAAAGCAAAAAATAAAAAACACAACCAGCTCGGATGACCACAGCAAAGTAAAGCAGAGTGTGCATTGATCATGCCAGGATTCTCAGTGTTTCTCAGAAAGTGTGCTCTCATACACTTTTTTCACACGCTCACATACGTGCACGCTCACACACGCACTTTTTTTGCACACGTTCACATACGTGCACGCACACATACGCACCCTTTTTTTGCACACGCTCACATACGTGCACGCTCTCATACACTTTTTTCACACGCTCACATACGTGCACGCTCACACACGCACTCTTTTTTCACATGCTCACATACGTGCACGCTCACACACACTTTTTTTCACATGCTCACATATGTGCACGCTCACATGCACTTTTTTCCCACACGCACTTTTTTTCACACATGCTCACATACGTGCACGCTCACACACGCACTCTTTTTTCACACACTCACATACGTGCACGCTCACACACACTCTTTTTTCACATGCTCACATACGTGCACGCTCACACACACTTTTTTCACATGCTCACATACGTGCACGCTCACACACGCACTCTTTTTTCACATGCTCACATACGTGCACGCTCACACACTTTTTTTTCACATGCTCACATATGTCCACGCTCACATGCACTCTTTTTTTCCACACGCACTCTTTTTTTCCACACATGCTCACATACGTGCACACTCACACACGCACTCTTTTTTCACACACTCACATACGTGCACGCTCACACACGCACTCTTTTTTCACATGCTCACATACGTGCACGCTCACACACACTTTTTTCACATGCTCACATATGTGCACGCTCACATGCACTCTTTTTTCCCACACGCACTCTTTTTTCACACACTCTCATACGTGCACGCTCACACACTCACACTTTTTTCACATGCTCACATACGTGCACGCTCACACACACTTTTTTTTCACATGCTCACATATGTCCTTTTACTTTTCTTTTCAATAATGAAGCACCTGAGTTTTTGGTCACGAGGGGAGATGTTATATGACAGTTTGGGGAAAGGTAAGAGGGGAGCTTGGTAAAACACTTTTTGACCACTCTTTATGTTTCTCAATTTCATTATATGCAGTTTGTTAAGAATTATGGATCATGGACTAATTCAACTAAACATTTCACTTGTACAATACGTTTTTTTATGGCCCACCTCCACCCCCCCATCTTTGGAGGACAACTTTGTTTTTATGTACAGTTCAAATTACATTTATAAAAATTATAACAATATGCAAAGTGATAATTATTGGGGTTAGGTGGACCAAGAAAAGAGGGGGAGAGAAAGAATAAAAAGGGAAAAGACAGAAGGGCAGGGAATATATACACACATATATATATATATATAATAAAAGCAAAAAATAAAAAACACAACCAGCTCGGATGACCACAGCAAAGTAAAGCAGAGTGTGCATTGATCATGCCAGGATTCTCAGTGTTTCTCAGAAAGTGTGCTCTCATACACTTTTTTCACACGCTCACATACGTGCACGCTCACACACGCACTTTTTTTGCACACGTTCACATACGTGCACGCACACATACGCACCCTTTTTTTGCACACGCTCACATACGTGCACGCTCTCATACACTTTTTTCACACGCTCACATACGTGCACGCTCACACACGCACTCTTTTTTCACATGCTCACATACGTGCACGCTCACACACACTTTTTTTCACATGCTCACATATGTGCACGCTCACATGCACTTTTTTCCCACACGCACTTTTTTTCACACATGCTCACATACGTGCACGCTCACACACGCACTCTTTTTTCACACACTCACATACGTGCACGCTCACACACACTCTTTTTTCACATGCTCACATACGTGCACGCTCACACACACTTTTTTCACATGCTCACATACGTGCACGCTCACACACGCACTCTTTTTTCACATGCTCACATACGTGCACGCTCACACACTTTTTTTTCACATGCTCACATATGTCCACGCTCACATGCACTCTTTTTTTCCACACGCACTCTTTTTTTCCACACATGCTCACATACGTGCACACTCACACACGCACTCTTTTTTCACACACTCACATACGTGCACGCTCACACACGCACTCTTTTTTCACATGCTCACATACGTGCACGCTCACACACACTTTTTTCACATGCTCACATATGTGCACGCTCACATGCACTCTTTTTTCCCACACGCACTCTTTTTTCACACACTCTCATACGTGCACGCTCACACACTCACACTTTTTTCACATGCTCACATACGTGCACGCTCACACACACTTTTTTTTCACATGCTCACATATGTCCTTTTACTTTTCTTTTCAATAATGAAGCACCTGAGTTTTTGGTCACGAGGGGAGATGTTATATGACAGTTTGGGGAAAGGTAAGAGGGGAGCTTGGTAAAACACTTTTTGACCACTCTTTATGTTTCTCAATTTCATTATATGCAGTTTGTTAAGAATTATGGATCATGGACTAATTCAACTAAACATTTCACTTGTACAATACGTTTTTTTTATGGCCCACCTCCACCCCCCCATCTTTGGAGGACAACTTTGTTTTTATGTACAGTTCAAATTACATTTATAAAAATTATAACAATATGCAAAGTGATAATTATTGGGGTTAGGTGGACCAAGAAAAGAGGGGGAGAGAAAGAATAAAAAGGGAAAAGACAGAAGGGCAGGGAATATATACACACATATATATATATATATAATAAAAGCAAAAAATAAAAAACACAACCAGCTCGGATGACCACAGCAAAGTAAAGCAGAGTGTGCATTGATCATGCCAGGATTCTCAGTGTTTCTCAGAAAGTGTGCTCTCATACACTTTTTTCACACGCTCACATACGTGCACGCTCACACGCACTTTTTTTGCACACGTTCACATACGTGCACGCACACATACGCACCCTTTTTTTGCACACGCTCACATACGTGCACGCTCTCATACACTTTTTTCACACGCTCACATACGTGCACGCTCACACACGCACTCTTTTTTCACATGCTCACATACGTGCACGCTCACACACACTTTTTTTCACATGCTCACATATGTGCACGCTCACATGCACTTTTTTCCCACACGCACTTTTTTTCACACATGCTCACATACGTGCACGCTCACACACGCACTCTTTTTTCACACACTCACATACGTGCACGCTCACACACACTCTTTTTTCACATGCTCACATACGTGCACGCTCACACACACTTTTTTCACATGCTCACATACGTGCACGCTCACACACGCACTCTTTTTTCACATGCTCACATACGTGCACGCTCACACACTTTTTTTTCACATGCTCACATATGTCCACGCTCACATGCACTCTTTTTTTCCACACGCACTCTTTTTTTCCACACATGCTCACATACGTGCACACTCACACACGCACTCTTTTTTCACACACTCACATACGTGCACGCTCACACACGCACTCTTTTTTCACATGCTCACATACGTGCACGCTCACACACACTTTTTTCACATGCTCACATATGTGCACGCTCACATGCACTCTTTTTTCCCACACGCACTCTTTTTTCACACACTCTCATACGTGCACGCTCACACACTCACACTTTTTTCACATGCTCACATACGTGCACGCTCACACACACTTTTTTTTCACATGCTCACATATGTCCTTTTACTTTTCTTTTCAATAATGAAGCACCTGAGTTTTTGGTCACGAGGGGAGATGTTATATGACAGTTTGGGGAAAGGTAAGAGGGGAGCTTGGTAAAACACTTTTTGACCACTCTTTATGTTTCTCAATTTCATTATATGCAGTTTGTTAAGAATTATGGATCATGGACTAATTCAACTAAACATTTCACTTGTACAATACGTTTTTTTTATGGCCCACCTCCACCCCCCCATCTTTGGAGGACAACTTTGTTTTTATGTACAGTTCAAATTACATTTATAAAAATTATAACAATATGCAAAGTGATAATTATTGGGGTTAGGTGGACCAAGAAAAGAGGGGGAGAGAAAGAATAAAAAGGGAAAAGACAGAAGGGCAGGGAATATATACACACATATATATATATATATAATAAAAGCAAAAAATAAAAAACACAACCAGCTCGGATGACCACAGCAAAGTAAAGCAGAGTGTGCATTGATCATGCCAGGATTCTCAGTGTTTCTCAGAAAGTGTGCTCTCATACACTTTTTTCACACGCTCACATACGTGCACGCTCACACACGCACTTTTTTTGCACACGTTCACATACGTGCACGCACACATACGCACCCTTTTTTTGCACACGCTCACATACGTGCACGCTCTCATACACTTTTTTCACACGCTCACATACGTGCACGCTCACACACGCACTCTTTTTTCACATGCTCACATACGTGCACGCTCACACACACTTTTTTTCACATGCTCACATATGTGCACGCTCACATGCACTTTTTTCCCACACGCACTTTTTTTCACACATGCTCACATACGTGCACGCTCACACACGCACTCTTTTTTCACACACTCACATACGTGCACGCTCACACACACTCTTTTTTCACATGCTCACATACGTGCACGCTCACACACACTTTTTTCACATGCTCACATACGTGCACGCTCACACACGCACTCTTTTTTCACATGCTCACATACGTGCACGCTCACACACTTTTTTTTCACATGCTCACATATGTCCACGCTCACATGCACTCTTTTTTTCCACACGCACTCTTTTTTTCCACACATGCTCACATACGTGCACACTCACACACGCACTCTTTTTTCACACACTCACATACGTGCACGCTCACACACGCACTCTTTTTTCACATGCTCACATACGTGCACGCTCACACACACTTTTTTCACATGCTCACATATGTGCACGCTCACATGCACTCTTTTTTCCCACACGCACTCTTTTTTCACACACTCTCATACGTGCACGCTCACACACTCACACTTTTTTCACATGCTCACATACGTGCACGCTCACACACACTTTTTTTTCACATGCTCACATATGTCCTTTTACTTTTCTTTTCAATAATGAAGCACCTGAGTTTTTGGTCACGAGGGGAGATGTTATATGACAGTTTGGGGAAAGGTAAGAGGGGAGCTTGGTAAAACACTTTTTGACCACTCTTTATGTTTCTCAATTTCATTATATGCAGTTTGTTAAGAATTATGGATCATGGACTAATTCAACTAAACATTTCACTTGTACAATACGTTTTTTTATGGCCCACCTCCACCCCCCCATCTTTGGAGGACAACTTTGTTTTTATGTACAGTTCAAATTACATTTATAAAAATTATAACAATATGCAAAGTGATAATTATTGGGGTTAGGTGGACCAAGAAAAGAGGGGGAGAGAAAGAATAAAAAGGGAAAAGACAGAAGGGCAGGGAATATATACACACATATATATATATATATAATAAAAGCAAAAAATAAAAAACACAACCAGCTCGGATGACCACAGCAAAGTAAAGCAGAGTGTGCATTGATCATGCCAGGATTCTCAGTGTTTCTCAGAAAGTGTGCTCTCATACACTTTTTTCACACGCTCACATACGTGCACGCTCACACACGCACTTTTTTTGCACACGTTCACATACGTGCACGCACACATACGCACCCTTTTTTTGCACACGCTCACATACGTGCACGCTCTCATACACTTTTTTCACACGCTCACATACGTGCACGCTCACACACGCACTCTTTTTTCACATGCTCACATACGTGCACGCTCACACACACTTTTTTTCACATGCTCACATATGTGCACGCTCACATGCACTTTTTTCCCACACGCACTTTTTTTCACACATGCTCACATACGTGCACGCTCACACACGCACTCTTTTTTCACACACTCACATACGTGCACGCTCACACACACTCTTTTTTCACATGCTCACATACGTGCACGCTCACACACACTTTTTTCACATGCTCACATACGTGCACGCTCACACACGCACTCTTTTTTCACATGCTCACATACGTGCACGCTCACACACTTTTTTTTCACATGCTCACATATGTCCACGCTCACATGCACTCTTTTTTTCCACACGCACTCTTTTTTTCCACACATGCTCACATACGTGCACACTCACACACGCACTCTTTTTTCACACACTCACATACGTGCACGCTCACACACGCACTCTTTTTTCACATGCTCACATACGTGCACGCTCACACACACTTTTTTCACATGCTCACATATGTGCACGCTCACATGCACTCTTTTTTCCCACACGCACTCTTTTTTCACACACTCTCATACGTGCACGCTCACACACTCACACTTTTTTCACATGCTCACATACGTGCACGCTCACACACACTTTTTTTTCACATGCTCACATATGTCCTTTTACTTTTCTTTTCAATAATGAAGCACCTGAGTTTTTGGTCACGAGGGGAGATGTTATATGACAGTTTGGGGAAAGGTAAGAGGGGAGCTTGGTAAAACACTTTTTGACCACTCTTTATGTTTCTCAATTTCATTATATGCAGTTTGTTAAGAATTATGGATCATGGACTAATTCAACTAAACATTTCACTTGTACAATACGTTTTTTTTATGGCCCACCTCCACCCCCCCATCTTTGGAGGACAACTTTGTTTTTATGTACAGTTCAAATTACATTTATAAAAATTATAACAATATGCAAAGTGATAATTATTGGGGTTAGGTGGACCAAGAAAAGAGGGGGAGAGAAAGAATAAAAAGGGAAAAGACAGAAGGGCAGGGAATATATACACACATATATATATATATATAATAAAAGCAAAAAATAAAAAACACAACCAGCTCGGATGACCACAGCAAAGTAAAGCAGAGTGTGCATTGATCATGCCAGGATTCTCAGTGTTTCTCAGAAAGTGTGCTCTCATACACTTTTTTCACACGCTCACATACGTGCACGCTCACACGCACTTTTTTTGCACACGTTCACATACGTGCACGCACACATACGCACCCTTTTTTTGCACACGCTCACATACGTGCACGCTCTCATACACTTTTTTCACACGCTCACATACGTGCACGCTCACACACGCACTCTTTTTTCACATGCTCACATACGTGCACGCTCACACACACTTTTTTTCACATGCTCACATATGTGCACGCTCACATGCACTTTTTTCCCACACGCACTTTTTTTCACACATGCTCACATACGTGCACGCTCACACACGCACTCTTTTTTCACACACTCACATACGTGCACGCTCACACACACTCTTTTCACATGCTCACATACGTGCACGCTCACACACACTTTTTTCACATGCTCACATACGTGCACGCTCACACACGCACTCTTTTTTCACATGCTCACATACGTGCACGCTCACACACTTTTTTTTCACATGCTCACATATGTCCATGCTCACATGCACTCTTTTTTCCCACACGCACTCTTTTTTTCCACACATGCCCACATACGTGCACACTCACACACGCACTCTTTTTTCACACACTCACATACGTGCACGCTCACACACGCACTCTTTTTTCACATGCTCACATACGTGCACGCTCACACACACTTTTTTCACATGCTCACATATGTGCACGCTCACATGCACTCTTTTTTCCCACACGCACTCTTTTTTCACACACTCTCATAAGTGCACACTCACACACTCACACTTTTTTCACACACTCTCATACGTGCACGCTCACACACTCACACTTTTTTCACATGCTCACATACGTGCACGCTCACACACTTTTTTTTCACATGCTCACATACGTCCTTTTACTTTTCTTTTGAATAATGAAGCACCTGAGTTTTTGGTCACGAGGGGAGATGTTATATGACAGATAGTTTGGGGAAAGGTAAGAGGGGAGCTTGGTAAAACACTTTTTGACCACTCTTTATGTTTCTCAATTTCATTATATGCAGTTTGTTAAGAATTATGGATCATGGACTAATTCAACTAAACATTTCACTTGTACAATAAGTTTTTTTTATGGCCCACCTCCACCCCCCCATCTTTGGAGGACAACTTTGTTTTTATGTACAGTTCAAATTACATTTATAAAAATTATAACAATATGCAAAGTGATAATTATTGGGGTTAGGTGGACCAAGAAAAGAGGGGGAGAGAAAGAATAAAAAGGGAAAAGACAGAAGGGCAGGGAATATATACATATATATAATAAAAGCAAAAAATAAAAAACACAACCAGCTTGAATGACCACAGCAAAGTAAAGCAGAGTGTGCATTGATCATGCCAGGATTCTCAGTGTTTCTCAGAAAGTGTGCTCTCATACACTTTTTTCACACGCTCACATACGTGCACGCTCACACACGCACTCTTTTTTCACATGCTCACATACGTGCACGCTCACACACTTTTTTCACATGCTCACATATGTGCACACTCACATGCACTCTTTTTTCCCACACGCACTCTTTTTTCACACACTCTCATAAGTGCACGCTCACACACTCACACTTTTTCACACACTCATACGTGCACGCTCACACACTCACACTTTTTTCACATGCTCACATACGTGCATGCTCACACACACTTTTTTTTCACATGCTTACATATGTGCACGCTCACATGCACTCTTTTTTCCCACACGCACTCTTTTTTCCCACACGCTCACATACGTGCACGCTCACACACGCACTCTTTTCACATGCTCACATACGTGCACGCTCACACACTTTTTTTTCACATGCTCACATATGTCCACGCTCACATGCACTCTTTTTTCCCACACATGCCCACATACGTGCACACTCACACATGCACTCTTTTTTCACACACTCACATACGTGCACGCTCACACACACACTTTTTTCACATGCTCACATACGTGCACGCTCACACACTTTTTTCACATGCTCACATATGTGCACGCTCACATGCACTCTTTTTTCCCACACGCACTCTTTTTTCACACACTCTCATAAGTGCACGCTCACACACTCACACTTTTTTCACACACTCGTACGTGCACGCTCACACACTCACACTTTTTTCACATGCTCACATACGTGCACGCTCACACACACTTTTTTTTCACATGCTTACATATGTGCACGCTCACATGCACTCTTTTTTCCCACACGCACTCTTTTTTCCCACACGCTCACATACGTGCACGCTCACACACGCACTCTTTTCACATGCTCACATACGTGCACGCTCACACACTTTTTTTTCACATGCTCACATATGTCCACGCTCACATGCACTCTTTTTTCCCACACATGCCCACATACGTGCACACTCACACATGCACTCTTTTTTCACACACTCACATACGTGCACGCTCACACACGCACTCTTTTTTCACATGCTCACATACGTGCACGCTCACACACACTTTTTTCACATGCTCACATATGTGCACGCTCACATGCACTCTTTTTTCCCACACGCACTCTTTTTTCACACACTCTCATAAGTGCACGCTCACACACTCACACTTTTTTCACACACTCTCATACGTGCACGCTCACACACTCACACTTTTTTCACATGCTCACATACGTGCACGCTCACACACTTTTTTTTCACATGCTCACATACGTCCTTTTACTTTTCTTTTGAATAATGAAGCACCTGAGTTTTTGGTCACGAGGGGAGATGTTATATGACAGATAGTTTGGGGAAAGGTAAGAGGGGATCTTGGTAAAACACTTTTTGACCACTCTTTATGTTTCTCAATTTCATTATATGCAGTTTGTTAAGAATTATGGATCATGGACTAATTCAACTAAACATTTCACTTGTACAATAAGTTTTTTTTATGGCCCACCTCCACCCCCCCATCTTTGGAGGACAACTTTGTTTTTATGTACAGTTCAAATTACATTTATAAAAATTATAACAATATGCAAAGTGATAATTATTGGGGTTAGGTGGACCAAGAAAAGAGGGGGAGAGAAAGAATAAAAAGGGAAAAGACAGAAGGGCAGGGAATATATACATATATATAATAAAAGCAAAAAATAAAAAACACAACCAGCTTGAATGACCACAGCAAATTAAAGCAGAGTGTGCATTGATCATGCCAGGATTCTCAGTGTTTCTCAGAAAGTGTGCTCTCATACACTTTTTTCACACGCTCACATACGTGCACGCTCACACACGCACTCTTTTTTCACATGCTCACATACGTGCACGCTCACACACTTTTTTCACATGCTCACATATGTGCACACTCACATGCACTCTTTTTTCCCACACGCACTCTTTTTTCACACACTCTCATAAGTGCACGCTCACACACTCACACTTTTTTCACACACTCTCATACGTGCACGCTCACACACACTTTTTTTTCACATGCTCACATACGTCCTTTTACTTTTCTTTTGAATAATGAAGCACCTGAGTTTTTGGTCACGAGGGGAGATGTTATATGACAGATAGTTTGGGGAAAGGTAAGAGGGGAGCTTGGTAAAACACTTTTTGACCACTCTTTATGTTTCTCAATTTCATTATATGCAGTTTGTTAAGAATTATGGATCATGGACTAATTCAACTAAACATTTCACTTGTACAATAAGTTTTTTTTATGGCCCACCTCCACCCCCCCATCTTTGGAGGACAACTTTGTTTTTATGTACAGTTCAAATTACATTTATAAAAATTATAACAATATGCAAAGTGATAATTATTGGGGTTAGGTGGACCAAGAAAAGAGGGGGAGAGAAAGAATAAAAAGGGAAAAGACAGAAGGGCAGGGAATATATACATATATATAATAAAAGCAAAAAATAAAAAACACAACCAGCTTGAATGACCACAGCAAAGTAAAGCAGAGTGTGCATTGATCATGCCAGGATTCTCAGTGTTTCTCAGAAAGTGTGCTCTCATACACTTTTTTCACACGCTCACATACGTGCACGCTCACACACGCACTCTTTTTTCACATGCTCACATACGTGCACGCTCACACACTTTTTTCACATGCTCACATATGTGCACACTCACATGCACTCTTTTTTCCCACACGCACTCTTTTTTCACACACTCTCATAAGTGCACGCTCACACACTCACACTTTTTCACACACTCATACGTGCACGCTCACACACTCACACTTTTTTCACATGCTCACATACGTGCATGCTCACACACACTTTTTTTTCACATGCTTACATATGTGCACGCTCACATGCACTCTTTTTTCCCACACGCACTCTTTTTTCCCACACGCTCACATACGTGCACGCTCACACACGCACTCTTTTCACATGCTCACATACGTGCACGCTCACACACTTTTTTTTCACATGCTCACATATGTCCACGCTCACATGCACTCTTTTTTCCCACACATGCCCACATACGTGCACACTCACACATGCACTCTTTTTTCACACACTCACATACGTGCACGCTCACACACACACTCTTTTTTCACATGCTCACATACGTGCACGCTCACACACTTTTTTCACATGCTCACATATGTGCACGCTCACATGCACTCTTTTTTCCCACACGCACTCTTTTTTCACACACTCTCATAAGTGCACGCTCACACACTCACACTTTTTTCACACACTCGTACGTGCACGCTCACACACTCACACTTTTTTCACATGCTCACATACGTGCACGCTCACACACACTTTTTTTTCACATGCTTACATATGTGCACGCTCACATGCACTCTTTTTTCCCACACGCACTCTTTTTTCCCACACGCTCACATACGTGCACGCTCACACACGCACTCTTTTCACATGCTCACATACGTGCACGCTCACACACTTTTTTTTCACATGCTCACATATGTCCACGCTCACATGCACTCTTTTTTCCCACACATGCCCACATACGTGCACACTCACACATGCACTCTTTTTTCACACACTCACATACGTGCACGCTCACACACGCACTCTTTTTTCACATGCTCACATACGTGCACGCTCACACACACTTTTTTCACATGCTCACATATGTGCACGCTCACATGCACTCTTTTTTCCCACACGCACTCTTTTTTCACACACTCTCATAAGTGCACGCTCACACACTCACACTTTTTTCACACACTCTCATACGTGCACGCTCACACACTCACACTTTTTTCACATGCTCACATACGTGCACGCTCACACACTTTTTTTTCACATGCTCACATACGTCCTTTTACTTTTCTTTTGAATAATGAAGCACCTGAGTTTTTGGTCACGAGGGGAGATGTTATATGACAGATAGTTTGGGGAAAGGTAAGAGGGGATCTTGGTAAAACACTTTTTGACCACTCTTTATGTTTCTCAATTTCATTATATGCAGTTTGTTAAGAATTATGGATCATGGACTAATTCAACTAAACATTTCACTTGTACAATAAGTTTTTTTTATGGCCCACCTCCACCCCCCCATCTTTGGAGGACAACTTTGTTTTTATGTACAGTTCAAATTACATTTATAAAAATTATAACAATATGCAAAGTGATAATTATTGGGGTTAGGTGGACCAAGAAAAGAGGGGGAGAGAAAGAATAAAAAGGGAAAAGACAGAAGGGCAGGGAATATATACATATATATAATAAAAGCAAAAAATAAAAAACACAACCAGCTTGAATGACCACAGCAAATTAAAGCAGAGTGTGCATTGATCATGCCAGGATTCTCAGTGTTTCTCAGAAAGTGTGCTCTCATACACTTTTTTCACACGCTCACATACGTGCACGCTCACACACGCACTCTTTTTTCACATGCTCACATACGTGCACGCTCACACACTTTTTTCACATGCTCACATATGTGCACACTCACATGCACTCTTTTTTCCCACACGCACTCTTTTTTCACACACTCTCATAAGTGCACGCTCACACACTCACACTTTTTTCACACACTCTCATACGTGCACGCTCACACACACTTTTTTTTCACATGCTCACATACGTCCTTTTACTTTTCTTTTCAATAATGAAGCACCTGAGTTTTTGGTCACGAGGGGAGATGTTATATGACAGTTTGGGGAAAGGTAAGAGGGGAGCTTGGTAAAACACTTTTTGACCACTCTTTATGTTTCTCAATTTCATTATATGCTGTTTGTTAAGAATTATGGATCATGGACTAATTCAACTAAACATTTCACTTGTACAATAAGTTTTTTTTATGGCCCACCTCCACCCCCCCATCTTTGGAGGACAACTTTGTTTTTATGTACAGTTCAAATTACATTTATAAAAATTATAACAATATGCAAAGTGATAATTATTGGGGTTACGTGGACCAAGAAAAGGGGGAGAGAAAGAATAAAAAGGGAAAAGACAGAAGGGCAGGGCATATATACATATATATAATAAAAGCAAAAAATAAAAAACACAACCAGCTTGAATGACCACAGCAAAGTAAAGCAGAGTGTGCATTGATCATGCCAGGATTCTCAGTGTTTCTCAGAAAGTGTGCTCTCATACACTTTTTTCACACGCTCACATACGTGCACGCTCACACACGCACTTTTTTCACATGCTCACATACGTGCACGCTCACATACACTTTTTTTCACATGCTCACATATGTGCACGCTCACATGCACTCTTTTTTCCCACATGCACTCTTTTTTTTCACACATGCTCACATACGTGCACGCTCACACACGCACTCTTTTTTTACACACTCACATACGTGCACGCTCACACACACTCTTTTTTCACATGCTCACATACGTGCACGCTCACACACACTTTTTTCACATGCTCACATACGTGCACGCTCACACACGCACTCTTTTTTCACATGCTCACATACGTGCACGCTCACACACTTTTTTTTCACATGCTCACATATGTCCACGCTCACATGCACTCTTTTTTTCCACACGCACTCTTTTTTTCCACACATGCTCACATACGTGCACACTCACACACGCACTCTTTTTTCACACACTCACATACGTGCACGCTCACACACGCACTCTTTTTTCACATGCTCACATACCTGCACGCTCACACACACTTTTTTCACATGCTCACATATGTGCACGCTCACATGCACTCTTTTTTCCCACACGCACTCTTTTTTCACACACTCTCATACGTGCACGCTCACACACTCACACTTTTTTCACATGCTCACATACGTGCACGCTCACACACACTTTTTTTTCACATGCTCACATACGTCCTTTTACTTTTCTTTTCAATAATGAAGCACCTGAGTTTTTGGTCACGAGGGGAGATGTTATATGACAGTTTGGGGAAAGGTAAGAGGGGAGCTTGGTAAAACACTTTTTGACCACTCTTTATGTTTCTCAATTTCATTATATGCAGTTTGTTAAGAATTATGGATCATGGACTAATTCAACTAAACATTTCACTTGTACAATAAGTTTTTTTTATGGCCCACCTCCACCCCCCCATCTTTGGAGGACAACTTTGTTTTTATGTACAGTTCAAATTACATTTATAAAAATTATAACAATATGCAAAGTGATAATTATTGGGGTTAGGTGGACCAAGAAAAGAGGGGGAGAGAAAGAATAAAAAGGGAAAAGACAGAAGGGCAGGGAATATATACACACATATATATATATATATAATAAAAGCAAAAAATAAAAAACACAACCAGCTCGGATGACCACAGCAAAGTAAAGCAGAGTGTGCATTGATCATGCCAGGATTCTCAGTGTTTCTCAGAAAGTGTGCTCTCATACACTTTTTTCACACGCTCACATACGTGCACGCTCACACACGCACTTTTTTTGCACACGTTCACATACGTGCACGCACACATACGCACCCTTTTTTCGCACACGCTCACATACGTGCACGCTCTCATACACTTTTTTCACACGCTCACATACGTGCACGCTCACACACGCACTCTTTTTTCACATGCTCACATACGTGCACGCTCACACACACTTTTTTTCACATGCTCACATATGTGCACGCTCACATGCACTTTTTTCCCACACGCACTTTTTTTCACACATGCTCACATACGTGCACGCTCACACACGCACTCTTTTTTCACACACTCACATACGTGCACGCTCACACACACTCTTTTTTCACATGCTCACATACGTGCACGCTCACACACACTTTTTTCACATGCTCACATACGTGCACGCTCACACACGCACTCTTTTTTCACATGCTCACATACGTGCACGCTCACACACTTTTTTTTCACATGCTCACATATGTCCACGCTCACATGCACTCTTTTTTCCCACACGCACTCTTTTTTTCCACACATGTCCACATACGTGCACACTCACACACGCACTCTTTTTTCACACACTCACATACGTGCACACTCACACACGCACTCTTTTTTCACATGCTCACATACGTGCACGCTCACACACACTTTTTTCACATGCTCACATATGTGCACGCTCACATGCACTCTTTTTTCCCACACGCACTCTTTTTTCACACACTCTCATAAGTGCACACTCACACACTCACACTTTTTTCACACACTCTCATACGTGCACGCTCACACACTCACACTTTTTTCACATGCTCACATACGTGCACGCTCACACACTTTTTTTTCACATGCTCACATATGTCCTTTTACTTTTCTTTTGAATAATGAAGCACCTGAGTTTTTGGTCACGAGGGGAGATGTTATATGACAGATAGTTTGGGGAAAGGTAAGAGGGGATCTTGGTAAAACACTTTTTGACCACTCTTTATGTTTCTCAATTTCATTATATGCAGTTTGTTAAGAATTATGGATCATGGACTAATTCAACTAAACATTTCACTTGTACAATAAGTTTTTTTTATGGCCCACCTCCACCCCCCCATCTTTGGAGGACAACTTTGTTTTTATGTACAGTTCAAATTACATTTATAAAAATTATAACAATATGCAAAGTGATAATTATTGGGGTTAGGTGGACCAAGAAAAGAGGGGGAGAGAAAGAATAAAAAGGGAAAAGACAGAAGGGCAGGGAATATATACATATATATAATAAAAGCAAAAAATAAAAAACACAACCAGCTTGAATGACCACAGCAAATTAAAGCAGAGTGTGCATTGATCATGCCAGGATTCTGTGTTTCTCAGAAAGTGTGCTCTCATACACTTTTTTCACACGCTCACATACGTGCACGCTCACACACGCACTCTTTTTTCACATGCTCACATACGTGCACGCTCACACACTTTTTTCACATGCTCACATATGTGCACACTCACATGCACTCTTTTTTCCCACACGCACTCTTTTTTCACACACTCTCATAAGTGCACGCTCACACACTCACACTTTTTTCACACACTCTCATACGTGCACGCTCACACACTCACACTTTTTTCACATGCTCACATACGTGCATGCTCACACACACTTTTTTTTCACATGCTTACATATGTGCACGCTCACATGCACTCTTTTTCCCACACGCACTCTTTTTTCCCACACGCTCACATACGTGCACGCTCACACACGCACTCTTTTCACATGCTCACATACGTGCACGCTCACACACTTTTTTTTCACATGCTCACATATGTCCACGCTCACATGCACTCTTTTTTCCCACACATGCACACATACGTGCACACTCACACATGCACTCTTTTTTCACACACTCACATACGTGCACGCTCACACACACACTCTTTTTTCACATGCTCACATACGTGCACGCTCACACACTTTTTTCACATGCTCACATATGTGCACGCTCACATGCACTCTTTTTTCCCACACGCACTCTTTTTTCACACACTCTCATAAGTGCACGCTCACACACTCACACTTTTTTCACACACTCTCATACGTGCACGCTCACACACTCACACTTTTTTCACATGCTCACATACGTGCACGCTCACACACACTTTTTTTTCACATGCTTACATATGTGCACGCTCACATGCACTCTTTTTTCCCACACGCACTCTTTTTTCCCACACGCTCACATACGTGCACGCTCACACACGCACTCTTTTCACATGCTCACATACGTGCACGCTCACACACTTTTTTTTCACATGCTCACATATGTCCACGCTCACATGCACTCTTTTTTCCCACACATGCCCACATACGTGCACACTCACACATGCACTCTTTTTTCACACACTCACATACGTGCACGCTCACACACGCACTCTTTTTTCACATGCTCACATACGTGCACGCTCACACACACTTTTTTCACATGCTCACATATGTGCACGCTCACATGCACTCTTTTTTCCCACACGCACTCTTTTTTCACACACTCTCATAAGTGCACGCTCACACACTCACACTTTTTTCACACACTCTCATACGTGCACGCTCACACACTCACACTTTTTTCACATGCTCACATACGTGCACGCTCACACACACTTTTTTTTCACATGCTCACATATGTCCTTTTACTTTTCTTTTCAATAATGAAGCACCTGAGTTTTTGGTCACGAGGGGAGATGTTATATGACAGATAGTTTGGGGAAAGGTAAGAGGGGAGCTTGGTAAAACACTTTTTGACCACTCTTTATGTTTCTCAATTTCATTATATGCAGTTTGTTAAGAATTATGGATCATGGACTAATTCAACTAAACATTTCACTTGTACAATAAGTTTTTTTTATGGCCCACCTCCACCCCCCCATCTTTGGAGGACAACTTTGTTTTTATGTACAGTTCAAATTACATTTATAAAAATTATAACAATATGCAAAGTGATAATTATTGGGGTTACGTGGACCAAGAAAAGGGGGAGAGAAAGAATAAAAAGGGAAAAGACAGAAGGGCAGGGCATATATACATATATATAATAAAAGCAAAAAATAAAAAACACAACCAGCTTGAATGACCACAGCAAAGTAAAGCAGAGTGTGCATTGATCATGCCAGGATTCTCAGTGTTTCTCAGAAAGTGTGCTCTCATACACTTTTTTCACACGCTCACATACGTGCACGCTCACACACGCACTTTTTTCACATGCTCACATACGTGCACGCTCACATACACTTTTTTTCACATGCTCACATATGTGCACGCTCACATGCACTCTTTTTTCCCACATGCACTCTTTTTTTTCACACATGCTCACATACGTGCACGCTCACACACGCACTCTTTTTTTACACACTCACATACGTGCACGCTCACACACACTCTTTTTTCACATGCTCACATACGTGCACGCTCACACACACTTTTTTCACATGCTCACATACGTGCACGCTCACACACGCACTCTTTTTTCACATGCTCACATACGTGCACGCTCACACACTTTTTTTTCACATGCTCACATATGTCCACGCTCACATGCACTCTTTTTTTCCACACGCACTTTTTTTCCACACATGCTCACATACGTGCACACTCACACACGCACTCTTTTTTCACACACTCACATACGTGCACGCTCACACACGCACTCTTTTTTCACATGCTCACATACGTGCACGCTCACACACACTTTTTTCACATGCTCACATATGTGCACGCTCACATGCACTCTTTTTTCCCACACGCACTCTTTTTTCACACACTCTCATACGTGCACGCTCACACACTCACACTTTTTTCACATGCTCACATACGTGCACGCTCACACACACTTTTTTTTCACATGCTCACATACGTCCTTTTACTTTTCTTTTCAATAATGAAGCACCTGAGTTTTTGGTCACGAGGGGAGATGTTATATGACAGTTTGGGGAAAGGTAAGAGGGGAGCTTGGTAAAACACTTTTTGACCACTCTTTATGTTTCTCAATTTCATTATATGCAGTTTGTTAAGAATTATGGATCATGGACTAATTCAACTAAACATTTCACTTGTACAATAAGTTTTTTTTATGGCCCACCTCCACCCCCCCATCTTTGGAGGACAACTTTGTTTTTATGTACAGTTCAAATTACATTTATAAAAATTATAACAATATGCAAAGTGATAATTATTGGGGTTAGGTGGACCAAGAAAAGAGGGGGAGAGAAAGAATAAAAAGGGAAAAGACAGAAGGGCAGGGAATATATACACACATATATATATATATATATATATAATAAAAGCAAAAAATAAAAAACACAACCAGCTCGGATGACCACAGCAAAGTAAAGCAGAGTGTGCATTGATCATGCCAGGATTCTCAGTGTTTCTCAGAAAGTGTGCTCTCATACACTTTTTTCACACGCTCACATACGTGCACGCTCACACACGCACTTTTTTTGCACACGTTCACATACGTGCACGCACACATACGCACCCTTTTTTCGCACACGCTCACATACGTGCACGCTCTCATACACTTTTTTCACACGCTCACATACGTGCACGCTCACACACGCACTCTTTTTTCACATGCTCACATACGTGCACGCTCACACACACTTTTTTTCACATGCTCACATATGTGCACGCTCACATGCACTTTTTTCCCACACGCACTTTTTTTCACACATGCTCACATACGTGCACGCTCAGACACGCACTCTTTTTTCACACACTCACATACGTGCACGCTCACACACACTCTTTTTTCACATGCTCACATACGTGCACGCTCACACACACTTTTTTCACATGCTCACATACGTGCACGCTCACACACGCACTCTTTTTTCACATGCTCACATACGTGCACGCTCACACTTTTTTTTCACATGCTCACATATGTCCACGCTCACATGCACTCTTTTTTTCCACACGCACTCTTTTTTTCCACACATGCTCACATACGTGCACACTCACACACGCACTCTTTTTTCACACACTCACATACGTGCACGCTCACACACGCACTCTTTTTTCACATGCTCACATACGTGCACGCTCACACACACTTTTTTCACATGCTCACATATGTGCACGCTCACATGCACTCTTTTTTCCCACACGCACTCTTTTTTCACACACTCTCATACGTGCACGCTCACACACACTCTTTTTTCACATGCTCACATACGTGCACGCTCACACACACTTTTTTCACATGCTCACATACGTGCACGCTCACACACGCACTCTTTTTTCACATGCTCACATACGTGCACGCTCACACACTTTTTTTTCACATGCTCACATATGTCCACGCTCACATGCACTCTTTTTTTCCACACGCACTCTTTTTTTCCACACATGCTCACATACGTGCACACTCACACACGCACTCTTTTTTCACACACTCACATACGTGCACGCTCACACACGCACTCTTTTTTCACATGCTCACATACGTGCACGCTCACACACACTTTTTTCACATGCTCACATATGTGCACGCTCACATGCACTCTTTTTTCCCACACGCACTCTTTTTTCACACACTCTCATACGTGCACGCTCACACACTCACACTTTTTTCACATGCTCACATACGTGCACGCTCACACACACTTTTTTTTCACATGCTCACATACGTCCTTTTACTTTTCTTTTCAATAATGAAGCACCTGAGTTTTTGGTCACGAGGGGAGATGTTATATGACAGTTTGGGGAAAGGTAAGAGGGGAGCTTGGTAAAACACTTTTTGACCACTCTTTATGTTTCTCAATTTCATTATATGCAGTTTGTTAAGAATTATGGATCATGGACTAATTCAACTAAACATTTCACTTGTACAATAAGTTTTTTTTATGGCCCACCTCCACCCCCCCATCTTTGGAGGACAACTTTGTTTTTATGTACAGTTCAAATTACATTTATAAAAATTATAACAATATGCAAAGTGATAATTATTGGGGTTAGGTGGACCAAGAAAAGAGGGGGAGAGAAAGAATAAAAAGGGAAAAGACAGAAGGGCAGGGAATATATACACACATATATATATATATATATAATAAAAGCAAAAAATAAAAAACACAACCAGCTTGAATGACCACAGCAAAGTAAAGCAGAGTGTGCATTGATCATGCCAGGATTCTCAGTGTTTCTCAGAAAGTGTGCTCTCATACACTTTTTTCACACGCTCACATACGTGCACGCTCACACACGCACTTTTTTTGCACACGTTCACATACGTGCACGCACACATACGCACCCTTTTTTCGCACACGCTCACATACGTGCACGCTCTCATACACTTTTTTCACACGCTCACATACGTGCACGCTCACACACGCACTCTTTTTTCACATGCTCACATACGTGCACGCTCACACACACTTTTTTTCACATGCTCACATATGTGCACGCTCACATGCACTTTTTTCCCACACGCACTTTTTTTCACACATGCTCACATACGTGCACGCTCACACACGCACTCTTTTTTCACACACTCACATACGTGCACGCTCACACACACTCTTTTTTCACATGCTCACATACGTGCACGCTCACACACACTTTTTTCACATGCTCACATACGTGCACGCTCACACACGCACTCTTTTTTCACATGCTCACATACGTGCACGCTCACACACTTTTTTTTCACATGCTCACATATGTCCACGCTCACATGCACTCTTTTTTCCCACACGCACTCTTTTTTTCCACACATGCCCACATACGTGCACACTCACACACGCACTCTTTTTTCACACACTCACATACGTGCACGCTCACATACGCACTCTTTTTTCACATGCTCACATACGTGCACGCTCACACACACTTTTTTCACATGCTCACATATGTGCACGCTCACATGCACTCTTTTTTCCCACACGCACTCTTTTTTCACACACTCTCATAAGTGCACACTCACACACTCACACTTTTTTCACATGCTCACATACGTGCACGCTCACACACTTTTTTTTCACATGCTCACATATGTCCACGCTCACATGCACTCTTTTTTCCCACACGCACTCTTTTTTTCCACACATGCCCACATACGTGCACACTCACACACGCACTCTTTTTTCACACACTCACATACGTGCACGCTCACATACGCACTCTTTTTTCACATGCTCACATACGTGCACGCTCACACACACTTTTTTCACATGCTCACATATGTGCACGCTCACATGCACTCTTTTTTCCCACACGCACTTTTTTCACACACTCTCATAAGTGCACACTCACACACTCACACTTTTTTCACATGCTCACATACGTGCACGCTCACACACACTTTTTTCACATGCTCACATATGTGCACGCTCACATGCACTCTTTTTTCCCACACGCACTCTTTTTTCACACACTCTCATACGTGCACGCTCACACACTCACACTTTTTTCACATGCTCACATACGTGCACGCTCACACACACTTTTTTTTCACATGCTCACATACGTCCTTTTACTTTTCTTTTCAATAATGAAGCACCTGAGTTTTTGGTCACGAGGGGAGATGTTATATGACAGATAGTTTGGGGAAAGGTAAGAGGGGAGCTTGGTAAAACACTTTTTGACCACTCTTTATGTTTCTCAATTTCATTATATGCAGTTTGTTAAGAATTATGGATCATGGACTAATTCAACTAAACATTTCACTTGTACAATAAGTTTTTTTTATGGCCCACCTCCACCCCCCCATCTTTGGAGGACAACTTTGTTTTTATGTACAGTTCAAATTACATTTATAAAAATTATAACAATATGCAAAGTGATAATTATTGGGGTTAGGTGGACCAAGAAAAGAGGGGGAGAGAAAGAATAAAAAGGGAAAAGACAGAAGGGCAGGGAATATATACACATATATATATATATATATATAATAAAAGCAAAAAATAAAAAACAACCAGCTCGAATGACCACAGCAAAGTAAAGCAGAGTGTGCATTGATCATGCCAGGATTCTCAGTGTTTCTCAGAAAGTGTGCACACACGCGTGTGTGAAAAAAAGAGTGCGTGTGTGAGCGTGCACACACGCACTTTTTTTGCACACGTTCACATACGTGCACGCACACATACGCACCCTTTTTTCGCACACGCTCACATACGTGCATGCTCTCATACACTTTTTTCACACGCTCACATACGTGCACGCTCACACACACTTTTTTTCACATGCTCACATATGTGCACGCTCACATGCACTTTTTTCCCACACGCACTCTTTTTTTCACACATGCTCACATACGTGCACGCTCACACACGCACTCTTTTTTCACATGCTCACATACGTGCACGCTCACACACACTTTTTTTCACATGCTCACATATGTCCACGCTCACATGCACTCTTTTTTCCCCACACGCACTCTTTTTTTTCCACACATGCTCACATACGTGCACACACACACGCACTCTTTTTTCACACACTCACATACGTGCATGCTCACACACGCACTCTTTTTTCACATGCTCACATACGTGCACGCTCACACACACTTTTTTTTTCACATGCTCACATATGTCCACGCTCACATGCACTCTTTTTTCCCACATGCACTTTTTTTTCCACACATGCTCACATACGTGCACACTCACTCTTTTTTCACACACTCACATACGTGCACGCTCACACACGCACTCTTTTTTCACATGCTCACATACGTGCACGCTCACACACACTTTTTTTTCACATGCTCACATACGTCCTTTTACTTTTCTTTTGAATAATGAAGCACCTGAGTTTTTGGTCACGAGGGGAGATGTTATATGACAGATAGTTTGGGGAAAGGTAAGAGGGGAGCTTGGTAAAACACTTTTTGACCACGCTTTATGTTTCTCAATTTCATTATATGCAGTTAAGAATTATGGATCATGGACTAATTCAACTAAACATTTCACTTGTACAATAAGTTTTTTTTATGGCCCACCTCCACCCCCCCATCTTTGGAGGACAACTTTGTTTTTATGTACAGTTCAAATTACATTTATAAAAATTATAACAATATGCAAAGTGATAATTATTGGGGTTAGGTGGACCAAGAAAAGAGGGGGAGAGAAAGAATAAAAAGGGAAAAGACAGAAGGGCAGGGAATATATACATATATATATATATATAATAAAAGCAAAAAATAAAAAACACAACCAGCTCGAATGACCACAGCAAAGTAAAGCAGAGTGTGCATTGATCATGCCAGGATTCTCAGTGTTTCTCAGAAAGTGTGCACACACGCGTGTGTGAAAAAAAGAGTGCGTGTGTGAGCGTGCACACGCACTTTTTTTGCACACGTTCACATACGTGCACGCACACATACGCACCCTTTTTTCGCACACGCTCACATACGTGCACGCTCTCATACACTTTTTTCACACGCTCACATACGTGTACGCTCACACACGCACTCTTTTTTCACATGCTCACATACGTGCACGCTCACACACACTTTTTTTCACATGCTCACATATGTGCACGCTCACATGCACTCTTTTTTCCCACACGCACTTTTTTTTCACACATGCTCACATACGTGCACGCTCACACACGCACTCTTTTTTCACATGCTCACATACGTGCACGCTCACACACACTTTTTTTTTCACATGCTCACATATGTCCACGCTCACATGCACTCTTTTTTCCCACACGCACTCTTTTTTTTCCACACATGCTCACATATGTGCACACTCACTCTTTTTTCACACACTCACATACGTGCACGCTCACACACGCACTCTTTTTTCACATGCTCACATACGTGCACGCTCACACACACTTTTTTTCACATGCTCACATACGTCCTTTTACTTTTCTTTTGAATAATGAAGCACCTGAGTTTTTGGTCACGAGGGGAGATGTTATATGACAGATAGTTTGGGGAAAGGTAAGAGGGGAGCTTGGTAAAACACTTTTTGACCACGCTTTATGTTTCTCAATTTCATTATATGCAGTTAAGAATTATGGATCATGGACTAATTCAACTAAACATTTCACTTGTACAATAAGTTTTTTTATGGCCCACCTCCACCCCCCCATCTTTGGAGGACAACTTTGTTTTTATGTACAGTTCAAATTACATTTATAAAAATTATAACAATATGCAAAGTGATAATTATTGGGGTTAGGTGGACCAAGAAAAGAGGGGGAGAGAAAGAATAAAAAGGGAAAAGACAGAAGGGCAGGGAATATATACATATATATATATATATATAATAAAAGCAAAAAATAAAAAACACAACCAGCTCGAATGACCACAGCAAAGTAAAGCAGAGTGTGCATTGATCATGCCAGGATTCTCAGTGTTTCTCAGAATTGTGCACACACGCGTGTGTGAAAAAAAGAGTGCGTGTGTGAGCATGCACACGGACTTTTTTTGCACACGTTCACATACGTGCACGCACACATACGCACCCTTTTTTCGCACACGCTCACATACGTGCACGCTCTCACACACTTTTTTCACACGCTCACATACGTGCACGCTCACACACGCACTCTTTTTTCACATGCTCACATACGTGCACGCTCACACACACTTTTTTTCACACATGCTCACATACGTGCACGCTCACACACGCACTTTTTTTCACACACTCTCATACGTGCACGGTCACACACGCACTCTTTTTTCACATGCTCACATACGTGCACGCTCACACACACTTTTTTCACATGCTCACATACGTGCACGCACACATGCACTCTTTTTTCCCACATGCACTCTTTTTTCACACACTCTCATACGTGCACGCTCACACACTCACTTTTTTCACATGCTCACATACGTGCACGCTCACACACACTTTTTTTTCACATGCTCACATACGTCCTTTTACTTTTCTTTTGAATAATGAAGCACCTGAGTTTTTGGTCACGAGGGGAGATGTTATATGACGGATAGTTTGGGGAAAGGTAAGAGGGGAGCTTGGTAAAACACTTTTTGACCACGCTTTATGTTTCTCAATTTCATTATATGCAGTTGTTAAGAATTATGGATCATGGATTAAATCAACTAAACATTTCACTTGTACAATAAATAAGTTTTAAATGTAACAGAATCGGAGAGTGGGCGTTGATCATGCCGGGCTTCTCAGCGTTGAACAAATGGACAGAACACGCACTTTTTTCCCACGCAAGATCACACGCGCACACTTTTTTCCACACATGCGCACTCTCACGCGCGCACTTTTTTAATTAATTTTTTTCAAAAACGCGTATGCTCACACAAACACTTTTTTTTTCACACACACGCACGCTCAAACACGCACTTTTTTTCACACGCACACACTTTTTTCACACGTGCACGATTACACACTTTTTTTTCACTCACACGCACTTTTTTCACACACGCTCACACACATGCACGCTCACACACGCACTCTTTTTTCCACACACACACACTTTTTTCCATACACAAACCTAAAGGTGAACAACACCAAACCCCTACCGGCAAGCGACTCCAACCACCCAGCTCACCTGGAAATACAGGAGCTCCAGCTTCACCACCCTGCTGCACAGAGGTCAGTTCTATTCTGCTATCAATTAACAGCAAACTATCTGCACTCGACGCCAGAATATACCTCGTTGAAATATTGCATAAAGAATTTCAAGCCCTACGTGAAAGCTTGGAATATAGCCAAGAGCAAATCATTACTCTTACCAAAGAAAAAAAAATGCTACAGCATTCCGTCAGCGATCTTACAAGCCAGCTATCAACAGTGACACTTGAAAACAAACAAATGAAAGAAACAATTCTGGACTTACAAGCACGCAGTATGAGAGACAATATTGTATTCTCTGGAATACCTGAACACACAGGAAAACCCAGAAGACATATTAAAAAACTTTATGATCACCAAACTGAAACTCTCACCTGAAATAACCTCATCTATCACATTCCACCGCGCGCACCACTTAGGAAGAAAAAAACCCGAGAACAACCGACCCAGACCCATCGTCGCTAAGGTCGAGCATTACAAACATAAAGAACTCATCATGAGTAAAGGAAGGGAACTTAGAGGTACAGACCTGGGAATTAACGACCAGTTCCCCCGTGAAATCCTGGACAGACGCAGAAAACTGTTTGCCGTCAGAAAAGACTTCATTAAAGAGGGGAAAAAAGCAGTTATCACAGTTGACAAACTTTTTGTCAATGGAACGCTATATCATGACAAAGACAACCCCTTGGTTGTTTTAGGTTCCTATATTATATAATTGAATGAGCGGTCTCTCTCTCTCTCTCTCTATCTATCTTTCCTGACCTCGCTCACTGTTGCGCTCTATCTCCCTCTCATACACGCTGAGCTCTACAGTCTGTATCTTGA
Source organism: Brachyhypopomus gauderio (assembly GCF_052324685.1). Taxonomy (NCBI): domain Eukaryota; kingdom Metazoa; phylum Chordata; class Actinopteri; order Gymnotiformes; family Hypopomidae; genus Brachyhypopomus; species Brachyhypopomus gauderio. Next base: position 20,625,578 of record NC_135221.1, on the reverse strand, counting down.
ATATATAGTGATATTCATTTGTATGTATGTATGTGTAGGTATATAGGTATGTGTGTATGTGTGTGTAGGTATGTGTATATGTATAAGTAGGTATGTGTATGTAGGTATGTATATGTGCATGGATGCATGTGTGTGTATGCATGTATATGTATATATATATATATATATATATATATATATATATATATATATATATATATATATATATATATATATATGAAGAGTTTGGTTCCAAAACGCGATAAACGCCATTTCCGCCGTGTAATACTGCCCTACTTTCTCTCTTTCTTTCCAAAATGCAACAAACGCCAATCCTGATTTCCCGCAGAACGCCACATCTCCACTCATCCAATCACAGCGCACCACCACATATGGAAACATCATAGAACGCGACCTGTTGAGCCGCCCGGCATTTTTTGTAGCCTACTTTGGTAAAATATATCTCGTTTTTCACTCTCAAAATACGCGAAAATGAACAGTTTTGATAGTATAGAGGAGCCTGTTCGTATAGCAGTTATACTATTTATGTTAATAGTTATACCATTTTACTATTTATGTCTGTAACGGGTGCGAGGGAGTTGAGGATGCAAAGACTGTGCGTTCAAAGGCTACGTTTATTGAGCTTGACGCTGGACACACTCACGGCGTCTTGAAACAGCTGTCAATCACACTGAACAGTAAACGCTCATGGTGCATCATAACACCAGTAGAATACACTAAACAGTACACGTGCTGACACGGTATAACACACACAATGAATGTCACGTTAAAGACGAGCACCAAGCGATACAAACACACACACTATATACACGTAGCCTAACAAGCACCGCGTGAAACACATTAGTCTTAACGAGACAAGTGAACACACACACACACACACCAACGGACGTACACGTAAAGACACGGACAACATTAACACACGCTCGAAGGGAGGGGTTCGGGGCTGTAGCGTGACAATTTCTTGTTCGTTAATGAAATGTTTTGAAATTTGTGTTTTTAGGCCCAATGGTCAAACTATTATATTAAGATGTACAATTTACAGTTATTTGTTATTGTATTTTGCACATTTTCAGTAAAAAAAATGTTCTATTGATGCCAAAGGATATACAAGACATTTTGAAAAAAACATGGCATGGATTTATTGCGTTTTGCGAAAAAACGAATTGTTTTTTTTAAATAAATCTTTAAATATTAAAATCTTGATTTGATTTGTTTGTGTTTTTTTAACCTTAGTATGGTATTTAAAAGTTTGAAACAGAAAACAGTGGTTTTCAGCCTACCACGTTCTTGCTAAAGAAAACACATTTTTACTCAAATTGATCAAAATGGATTTATAGCGTTTTGGAACCAAACTCTTCATATATATATATATATATATATATATATATATATATATATATATATATATATATATATATATCATAAAATTTTTATTTTTTTTTCATAATGTATATATATTTTTCACTGAACTTTGCTCTCTCTATCTCTCTTCTCCCTCTAACTTTAGATTTTTCGCTACCCAGAAACATCCATTCACTGCACGCAAATGTACACACACTCGTAAACACACCGCATACATATTAATCCATCCATAAAATCCCATAAATAACACAAGGAATAGCTCAGGAATAATACAACGCACGTAACGTCTCAACATCACAACATGCATGTCACTCCAAACCCAACTCCTTTTATATTATATTCTATCTGTCTCTATGGAAGCACTTCTCTCTATCTTTCTGCACCAACTTCTGTTTTATTACTATTGTACATCCCAGACCAGGAAACAAATAACTCTGTTTACATTCCATCCCATACACAGCAGAAAATATTCAAGCATGTGCTCACTCGTATCATATCATTGATAAATACTATTAATCCATATCCCACTATATGTTGTCGTGCTTTGATCCTCTTTCACCTAGCACAGCATGCTCGTTGATTGCAAGAGAAAACATTACCAGTCTTGTCTTTATCCTTTTATTAAATGTATACAAAAATACAGAGCGCTCTGGAGAGAACACACACAAGCCTATCTACTCTACCCTATGGCTCTGTGCGCAGGTCTCTGCCTGACACATTTTCGTCCTGTTCTATATAGTGTGGCCTGGGTATAAGCCCCCCCGTTTCTTTTGGACTTTCCCTAACCTAGCCTCTTAGACAAAGGCTGATTGTCTAAGACATTCACAATCCGCTGAGCTCATCTTGTTTTTTTCCCTAAATCTTACAATGACTTTTGCCAATTATGATTTTCACAGACTTAATAGTGGTTCCATAGATAGGAGTTGCACGTAGATCACATACGTTAAACATACAGATGTTTCCTTACTAAGAGTGGGAGAGAGGCCTTCGCTTCCTGGTCCTGTCAAACTGATATACGTTCTTATTCTTCTTCTTAAGCATCCTGTTCTTTTAGAAAACGACAGGCATTTGGAATATGGGACAGAGCATACAGGCCTTTTCTCAGACACACTTGATAATTAGCTATTTGATTAATACTATACTGTAAGCAAAACATAAAGTGATTAATATTAGAAGTTTAATTAATACTTTAAGACTGGTCAAATTATATATGGATTATGATAAGCTGCTTGATCAATACTGTAATGTAAACAATATATGAAGGGATTAAAATGTAAATCTCAACAATTCCCCCTTTTTGATCTCTAAATAGATCAAACTTTAGGTTAATCCAAAACTACCTTCTCATCTTCTGACTCCAACAATGACATCATACCCAATCATCTTTGTGGATCCTCCTTTTCAATCTTACTGCTGATTAAGCTTCCCACTAAGCTTCTTCTACATTGGAATATACCAACATCCACATGTAACCATAATAGCCTAAAATATACCCATAGAAGTTAACACAGACATAATAAGACCTTTATATTTTCCAAATTGTCCTTCCAACCAGTCAGTAACCAAATATTGTCTCCTGCATACCCTGTAGTTAATTCTATTATCTGCTGTCGGTTCCATTTAGTATAATGTGATCGGATGCCTTATATAATTTCTGATGTATTAGCTGCGAGTGTTGGTCCCGGTGTTGGGACAGGTCTTAATAAGGCCTGAGGTGTCTGAGCCCGATTGGCCCACTCCTATGAACTAGTGTCTTTATATAATACTGGTCTCCAAGCCAGTCTTGACACTCTTGCCCCGTTAAAATCACATATGGTCCACTTCTCACGTACTGCCTCCTGGTACACATCTGAGCTTCGGCTCTTAAAGGCCAAAGGGCGACAACTCGAGCGATTGTGTCGCAAAACTGGTTTGTCCATTCACAGGGACATGTACAAGGACCACATGATTCATTATAAGGATTCTTTATCTCGAGCTAAATCTGACTACTATAATGGTTTAATTGTTTCTATGAAAGGTGACACTAGATCGCTGTATGCACTTGATAACAACACTGTTCAAGGCCCGGACTCCATTCCACCGCATCTCTGTACTACCACCTTGTGTAATTCTCTAATGTCATTTTTCAATGAGAAAATAGAGACTATCTATAAATCTTTTAGAGCTCAGCCGGTAACTGTAACTGTTCTTGAACCACCCAACTCTCCCCAACCGTCTCCTACATTTCCTAGATTAGTGTCCGACTCCTCTCTTTCTCCAACTCATTTGTCATCTTTCTCTCTTCCTTCTATTTCTGAACTCTCTAATCTCATCTCTAAAGCTAAGCAATCCACCTGCACACTACTGCTATTCTGGTTCACAGTCTTGTTACTTCACGCCTGGATTATTGCAATTCTCTTCTTTTTGGTCTTCCCCTCAAATTACTAAACAAACTTCAAATGGTTCAAAACTCAGCTGCACGTATTATTTCAAGAACACCATCCTTCCATCACATCACTCCTGTTCTGCACCAGCTACACTGGCTCCCAGTTACACAACGCATACACTACAAAATCCTTCTCCTCACTTTCAAAGCAATTCATAATCTCGCACCTCCATATATATTAGACCTTATTAACATCACCTCTCACTCTCGATCACTGAGATCGTCTGCTTCTACACACCTGTCTGTCCCCATTACACACCTCAGCACCATGGGCGGTCGGGCGTTCAGTAGCTCCGCCCCTAGATTGTGGAATGCTCTTCCCCCAGACTTGAGAAACTCTCAATCAATCATACATTTTAAGTCAGGTCTCAAAACTCATCTTTTTAAATCTGCTTATAACTGCTGATCTCTATGGTCTGTTCATTCATTTATTCATTTTTATTGTTATATCTTATTTTATTTTATTATCTGCCGCTTTTACTCTATTATTTCTGTTTTTTGCTTCATGTAAGGTGACCTTGAGTGCCAGGAAGGCGCCGTTAAATAAAATGTATTATTATTATTATTACTCCTATTACTAGATATACGGCACGCGACCTGTGCTGGGGATGTGCTAGTACTACAGATGAAACATCCCAATTAGTAACTAGTTTTTTGGTAGGATGTGCGTCTCTCTGAGAAAATAATGCTAACCCTTGAACTTTATACTTGCTAAATGACCGTTCCAGCCGGCCAGTAGTAGGATTGTCAACTCCTGAAGCTTTATGTGAAACTCTCCAAGCAAACTCAAATTATGCAGTTTCCATTAAAACAATATTGGCTTTGACCCACCATAGACCCACATAGACAGGGGGCAGTCCCCTGTAAGATCCTGGTGACCCACCATGCTGTTAAATACTAACAATCACACTGCTACTACTTTCAATAAAAATACAAAAACATATAGTCAAATAAACAATGTTACACAAGGCCTGTAAAACAACATTAGAAAATATTACTAAAAATCCAAATCCATCACAAAACTTTTACTCCATCTCTGCCAGCGTCATCTATTCTTCTGCCCGCGTTGGAGGTGAGGATAGACTGTCCTCCTGATGTACCTCTGCTCTCGGGTAAATTATTCTGACCCGTTGCTTGAGAGCTCCGTATCTCGGCGCGCTGGTTCTGATGCTCAGCACCGGCTGAGGTTGTACCACGTTTCTCCTTTGCCCTTCAGTAGGACGGAGTGTGATGTTCCCTTCAGTGACCTCGACTGGACTGGTCCACCTGGGCTCTGACCACTTCCTTTGATGACCTTGAGCCGGACCCATTTGGTGACGGGCAGGTCTGCTCATGATGTTGGTTCTGACTCCTCTCCTTGTACCTGGACAGAATAAGCTTCACAAATTGCTTTTTAGTACATTGTAACCTTCTTTGTACGACCCCGAGTGTACCTGTCCGGTTTCGCAAGCGCATTGGGGGACCCCCGAAAACTTCTCACTGTCATGAGCTCAAACGGAGTGAATCCTGCAACAAAATTCACTGAAGATCTTCTGGCCAACCATACAAATACATTTGTGCACATACCTTTACCTTTATACTTACCATTTATAATTTTCACTTTAACCTGAGATTGAGAATGATAAACCAACCCATATTTGTGTCTCAAACCCAAATTTTGTTCCACAAATTTTAGCTCCTAGCTAGTGAAGTGCATCCCATTATCTGAGCACACTTAATTTAGTAAACAATGGTGCAGTATCCAGTAATTTTATCAACATTTTGCAGACTGACTTAGTCCTCTGCCCTGGTGGAAATGCTTCTACCCAACCTGAGAATTTATCCACAACCTCTAACAAATACCTTAGTCCTGTATTTGTATTAACATATCCATGTAGTCAATCTGAATTTCTTCTCCTACATCCATTGCATATGTATATAATCTTACATATGTGTATTTCCTTACACTATTCCCTGCTGCTGTAACAATGCAAATTTCCTCACTGAGTGATTAACAAAGAATTATCATATCATATCTTATCTCCTGTGGTCCAGGAAACTTGCCTAGACCTGGTCTTAAAGCATGACAGCTGTTATGCACATAGCAAATATCACATTTCTCTGTCCAGTCTGCTATTATGTCAGTATAGGTGCCATCAGTAATTAAAATTTTCCTTCATTTATTTTTACCCACGTGCTACCCCATGTGCCTCAGTTCACACTGGTTTGATCAATAGACAATAGATTGGTTTCCCGTTTGGTCCTTCCCCAGACTTCCTTATCTCTTACTGTCTTTGTTCAACAATGCCATTTTATTTTATTTCATTAATTAATTTATTTATTTAATTTTTTCTCTGGGGTAGATTTTTCCTGTAGTTTAAGTAGCTCTGGGCCCTGTGGTAGAGGAGATCACTCCTCGTCTGCCCTGCAAACCATCTGATGGGCTCCTGTGACACAGCCTGCTTGCCTGTGTCTCTCAGCTCGCCCCCCTTTTGATATCCTGTAACTGTGTGTGTGCGACTTCTGCTTCATGCTGTGTGCAGTCTAACAGGAAGTTGACTTCCTCACCCCCTTTTCCTGAAATCACATTCAGGACTGTGTTTCAGAAACTTCTAAGAATGGTACGTTTTAATCAGCAACTGCCAAGTCCACGGCCTGTGCCAATGCCTGTTTTAGTTTAATGTATTGTCTTTCTCTGTAGTGGCGAAATACTATAAATTTAATAAACTAGGTATTAAAAGATTTAAATTAGCTCACTCTTCAGAAAGTTAGTTGTTACCCAATGCCTTGCTGTACTCTGTAAAAAATTATTTTTGACTTTGTAAATATAATTAAGTTCATTTAAGTACTATCTAAAAGAATAATATATTACCGGCTGGTGACTTAAGAATCTCACATAAAATTATATACAATACTTGGTGTTTCTTTATAATAGTTTGTCTTCAAATACATTTGTATATTTTAGTCTAAATAGCAAAGTAAACAATAAACATTTTGTAGTTAAATACACTGAAATTATGAGTAAATATTACTTAAATATATACTTTGTTAAATTTACTTGCTGTTTCTACGTGGAAAAACTTTCCTAAATTTTTTTGTTTTTTTTTTTTGTTTTTTTTTTTTTTTAGTAAACCATACTCCAAATTTTTCAGTGTACTGGCTCTCCTTATCATGCTTACCTACTCCTTTCCCATGTGACCCGTGTGTGAAGCTAATGAGATGTGTGGAGTGGCTGAATCTCCCATCATATACCAGCACTGCTGGGCATGTCTCAGCTTTGCAGGGGTTGCAGCACCCCCAGGCCCCAGTAGCTGTTCCTCAAATTCCTCCCCATGAATTGGATCCCCTGCTGTGTCATAAAACAATATAACATGAAGTGGGTCGGGTGGTGGGACATTCAATCAAAGTGATCCGGCTTCCAGGAAATGAACTGGGAGTGGACGCCCCTCGCGGTTCATGAGTGAGGCTTCAGGAAACCCCTGTAGATAGCAACCGTGGAGGCCAGTCTGTGGACATCAGGTGTCTGCTGTCTGTGAACAGTGCATTTGTAATGTCTCTTCCACAGGTTAACAGGTGAAGTCTTTGATCTCAGGAACCTGTGTTTAGTGGCCTGCTGGCCGCATTGTACAGTCATTTGAACAGTTCTGTGCAGACTTTGATATTCTCCAGCCAGAAATGATAGTCTTTGAGTACCGCCAGTGAGGGACAACATAGGGTTTGCCGTAGCTTTGCTGTCCGAGTTCTCATCAGGGCCCCGCCATTGCCCTGGTGCTGCTGAAGGGTTTGGTGCTGGACCTCTGACCTCTGGCCCTCCTTCATCCTACGGTTCTGTGGGGACTCTTTTTCGCCCAATGACTCTCCTGAACAGAAAGAGAACATCCACCCCACCTGCCACAACGAAGTTGCCAAGATCACTGTGACCTTCCTTGCCCCTTCCCAAAACCCCTTCTTCTAAAATTTAGGTTAGACCCAAACTGTTGATACTACTGCACAAAATAATACACTTAGGGGACATATTGAGGTCTCTGGGGCGGACCCCCGCTCTGAGGGCTGTTGTAGTGCAACAACATGCTCAGAGACATTTCATCTCTGCCCAGCTTCAAGAAGAGTCTCAAAACCTTCCTGTTTAAATCTGCTTTTAATTAAGAAACTCCAACTCTGTTCTAATTGCCATCTTATTTACTTTATTGCAATATTTTCTATTATTTTATAATTTGTCCCTTTATTACACTATCTTATTAGGTTTGATTCCTTTTTATCTTTAATTTCTTTTAACATTTTCTTTTTGTCTTTTCTCTTTACTCCCTTTTAATATTTCTTTTTTTATTATTATTTATTTATTCTATAAAACACTTAAGAGTTGCATGTATGCATGAAAGGTGCTATACAAATACAGATTATTATTATTAATTGTTCCCTAGTCACTTTAACTGGCATCAGGTTCCTCATATTGAACTGACAACTCACAGACCCATTCCAAAAATTAGAAAAACATGGAAACATTGATTAATATCCAAAAAACTACTTTCATGGATTATATATTCAGGGCCCGCAGTGTAAACGATTTCAAGTATTTATTTTTTTTTATGTTTATTTATTATTATAATTACCCCTCCTCTAAGTCTCCCAGAGCCAAGCTCTTTCCTGCTGACAGCTTGTCCAGTTTAACTAGCCAACTGCCTCCTCCCTCACTGAGAGTCGGTCAGACAGGGCAGTGACGTCAGTCAATGGCAGAGGCTGATATTCTCCAAGGCCAGTGGGCCTGTGCACAAATGGCATGTTTAAAACTTCCTATAATTTTGATTCACTTTTCCTAGATCTAGTGCCCTGGTACGGGCCTACAGACTCATCAACTCAGAACACTCTAGTGCAAAATGCTGGAGTGAGAGAAGCTGTTCTGTGACATTACGTCATTCTTCTCTGGCTTCTATAAGTTCCTCTGCTAGGGAAACACTTCCTGACTTCAAACCATTGCCCCCATAGTTTCTCTCTCTGACATATTATCTTCACTCTCTTCACTTACCCCCGTGTGTGTGCTATATATAACTAACTCCATCCAAGTCCCTTCTAAAACGCAGTTAACACTTTTTACCCCACGGCACGAGTTCCCTTTTTCTAGCCTTAAGTATTAATATCTAGTATCAAGGGCGGTTCGCGCTTTTTAAACTCAACGACGTCGGTTTTATCTATTAGTACAGTTTCTACTATTACATTAATTCCTGAATAAATTCCTTTTGCTGCACGTTTATGTGTCTCAGATCTAAATCTTTTTAGATCTTCCGCGTTTGATAATTTTGCGAGTTAAACGTGCGCACTTTTAACCAGTCGGTCTATTTTCCGAAGATGTAACGATTCTCGGTTAGGAGGCGGATGCAAATACACGAATGAAATGTAACTTTTAGAGCGGCGGGAATGCTTGTCTAAGCACACTGTCCTCACGCGACAGGTGCACGCGCGGCGAGGCACTTTTTCTCAAGACGTCCAACTAAGATTGATTACTTTTACTAAATACAGAGGAAGGACAAAACCAAGGCATAACGTACACACAAACCAATCTACAAAAAACAATCCTCATTTCAACACCCACTTACAATTCTAGAACTAGAAAACTAGAACACCTCAGACAAAGAACAGACTATACTCTTTGTTTAACAACGAAGGAAGAAATTGAACAGATGACTCAGCCAATATATAGATGGGATACAGAGAAACCACTAACATTTAACAGGACAAACCCAACAACCAATTAAAATATAAAAGACCGTCAGCATATCAAACCCAACTAATCAACACAATAAACGACACACGCACCAATTGACAACCAGACTTGATTTATGATCCCTAAGGTGTAGTCTGAGACCAAAGCAAACTACAACGTAGACGAAAGAACTCATACGAACGCCAGACCAACGAATGAAAACACTTAACCAAACACAATATGTGAACCTCAAAGGTATAGTCAGACTAGGGGAAGGCCTGAAACGTAGACGACACTCAAACAATGACAATATATGAATAAAATAGACTTAATTTATACACGAAACATGAGGGAATGGCAATAACATGACAACACTACACAAACATGGCATGAAATAATTCACACAGTACAACTACATAAACTGATGAAGGGAAACTTAAACCAACGCACATAATCAAGTACACAAATCAATCAACTTAGATGCATAGACATCACATTAACAGAGAACGATACCGGAGTCGCAAGGACTCATGGGAAGCAGCGCTGTCCCCCATTGGACCGACGCCTCAATATAAAAATATACAACACTAATAGTTGAAATTAGCCATAATCTCCGAACCGTCAGAACACATATTTCAACGCTACGGTTATACTTAAACTATGATCATGAATGCCAGACACCTGCTCTAGTGCTATATGAACCGATAAGAATATATTTGTGTTAACTAAATAAGTTACATACACTGAAAGCTGACAACATTGCAAACACTCATTTTAAGAAACACTCATTTCAAAACTCATACACTTGGGCTGCAGCGGGGTGATAACGAAAGGTTCTTCAATCAATATGCACAACCAGAACAACTCTTCATGCGCACTGTGCAGTGGTCCGATTCAAACAGGCCCCACCCCTACCAATCATAAACTTAACATATTCAGTTATCTTTTACTTACTACATGATCATTGCAATGCCTATTTCAGCTCAATATTGATAACAACTAGTTATATTTAGTAATGGCAATATATATATATATATATTTTATAAAACATGAAATAATAATTAATGATTACTAAAAGAATTAATTAAAACCAAACCTGGGTGTACAGTGCACGGTCCTAACTTGGTCACCCAAACTTTTTAATGTCGCATAACAGCCAGCCACTTCTTATGATTTTCTTCAATAGTATAAATCACTTTACTGGTCATATTCCTCTGTTCCTCTAAAGTATTTAATTCTACATCAAACTGTTTGTATGACTTCTGCATTTCCTCACATGTTGATAAAAAACAGATACTCACCTGAAGTTTTAAATATAGAATAAGAGTTCTGTTCTGACACCGCGAGGTTTTACCACCCTCAATCAATTCAGGTTATTTGTCCGGCTTTTTGCTTTGTCCAAATTAAGCCTATTTATGGATTCCTCCGGTCCAAAGGTCAACTCAAAACCTAGCTCGCGGGGACTCGAACCCCTGCGTATCCCAATCGTCTCGTCAAACGAAAGGTCCGGTTCGCCAAACCACGGAAATAAAGCAACTTAAGCCGGTAGGGACTCAAACCCTTTTTACCTTAGGGACTGAAACCCTATTCCTTGGTTACAACTTTTTAACCATATACTTTTACCTTTTTAGACAAAAGACTGGATTTAATTTAGAATCATCCAAGTACTGTCAGTTCACCACAATTTGGTTACAATTCAATTTTGCAGATTTAGTGTTTAACTGGCTCTGCCTTACCAATGTTCTTGTGCCGGCACGGACGAACTGACAGTCATTAGATGAAAAAAAAAAAGTTCCAAAATATCCTGCAATCACGTCGGGGTCACCAATTGTCGTGCTTTGATCCTCTTTCACCTAGCACAGCATGCTCGTTGATTGCAAGAGAAAACATTACCAGTCTTGTCTTTATCCTTTTATTAAATGTATACAAAAATACAGAGCGCTCTGGAGAGAACACACACAAGCCTATCTACTCTACCCTATGGCTCTGTGCGCAGGTCTCTGCCTGACACATTTTCGTCCTGTTCTATATAGTGTGGCCTGGGTATAAGCCCCCCCGTTTCTTTTGGACTTTCCCTAACCTAGCCTCTTAGACAAAGGCTGATTGTCTAAGACATTCACAATCCGCTGAGCTCATCTTGTTTTTTTCCCTAAATCTTACAATGACTTTTGCCAATTATGATTTTCACAGACTTAATAGTGGTTCCATAGATAGGAGTTGCACGTAGATCACATACGTTAAACATACAGATGTTTCCTTACTAAGAGTGGGAGAGAGGCCTTCGCTTCCTGGTCCTGTCAAACTGATATACGTTCTTATTCTTCTTCTTAAGCATCCTGTTCTTTTAGAAAACGACAGGCATTTGGAATATGGGACAGAGCATACAGGCCTTTTCTCAGACACACTTGATAATTAGCTATTTGATTAATACTATACTGTAAGCAAAACATAAAGTGATTAATATTAGAAGTTTAATTAATACTTTAAGACTGGTCAAATTATATATGGATTATGATAAGCTGCTTGATCAATACTGTAATGTAAACAATATATGAAGGGATTAAAATGTAAATCTCAACAATGTCCTCACTCAAATTTATAACCTGGAATATTCGTGGTACCGGCACACAAATTAAGCAAACCAAGGCACTAAATCATCTCACGTCACTAAAGGCAGACATTTGCTTACTACAAGAAACACATCTATCAGAAACAAATCATCACAAGTTCAGGTCATCACAATACACCTAAATATTCTCAGCCTACTATAACTCCAGACAAAGAGGAGTATCAGTATTAATAAGTAAAAATGTATCTTTTACACATAACACCTCCATATTAGACCGAGAAGGAAGATATATTATAATCAACATAAACATCAGCAATACCCCCTTAACAATAGCTAGCTTATATGCCCCTAATACTGATAACCCATCCTTCTTTCACGAATGTTTCGACCATATAAACAATATCTCAGGCGCTACAGTTATTATTGGAGGTGACTTTAATTTAACCCTCGACCCACATATAGACAGATTAACCAGTTCACACAATACATGTAACTGGCAGTCCACAGATATCATAAAGCAATACATGTCAGACTTAGGGCTCAGTGATGGTTGGCGCCTCAAACACCCGAACGCTAAAGAATTTTCTTTTTATTCATCAGTATACCACTCGCACTCTCGCATTGACTATCTCTTAACCAGCAATTCTATTATATCCTGTCTATCTGAAATAAAATATCACCCGATAACAATTAGCGACCATGCTCCAGTATCTCTTACATGGAACATAAATCCAATATATAAAACTTTCAACTGGCGACTAAATACCTCCTTACTCAGAGATCCAGAGTTTGACAGCTATATTAAAAAAGAGTGGGCATCTTTCCTAGAAACAAATGATTCTCCAGAAACCCCACCAACACTACTTTGGGAAAGGCAGTGTTAAGAGGCCAAATGATCTCTTACTCTTCTTATAAGAAGAAGAAAGATTTAGAAAATGAGACTAATCTACAACAGAAAATTGGGGAGCTATCGAATGAAATGATAAAAAACCCAACAGAAAAAATTAAAAAAGTTAAAAGAATGCAAATAAGAAGACTCTTTAATACAACGATTAAGACAGGAACAATTCGAATACAATAACAAATCGGGTAAATTCCTAACTAACACATTAAATTATAACAAAGAAAAAACTAAAATTGCATTAATCAAAGATGAAAATGGCTCGAAAACACACTCACGGTTTTGAGCTCCGCCGCGTGCTCCAAGCGCAGCTCCAGTATGTTCCGAGTGAGCTCTCTCGCGCGTTTGTCCTTCTCCACGTAGAGCCGCCACAGCAAAGCCAGACGCTCAGAGCTGGAGGCGTCCACAGACAGTCCTACCTGCACCAAGCGCTGCTCCATCTCACTCAACGACTCCATCACCTGAAGAAATACAGGCGCAGCTAAACACCTTCATCCCTGATTATGTAACTACCCATCAATAGAACTAACGTGTTAGGTTCCGTTTAAATGGGGTAAAAATGAGTGTAAGGTATAAATAACTCATTCAAAATAAGTTACCAAAGCTGCTAACGTACAGTTTTAAACAGGTACCAAAGTTCAGAGACGCTCTTACGAAGACAGCAAGTTAAACAAACGGAACACGAGCGAAAGGGACGGACGGCATGCCACGAGGATAACGCGGACAGCTGTTTTCAGCTTTAAACGATCTAACCTGCCAAATACGATTTTATAATCAATCCACTCTCACTTCAGAAGTGGACAAAGCCGCTAAACCGCATAGCGATCGTCAGTCAAACAAAAACAAGCTAGCATACAGGACTACAGATTAGCTTTGAAGTAAATTTAAATCCATCGTATCATATCGTTGATCGTCTTCATTAAGAAGTGACTATTAATGTGTAAAGAAATGTTTACCTCTGTAGTCTGTACCGTTTACCTCTGTAGACAGACAGCTGTACAACAGAATTTAACAGATGTTTCTGTATTGAACGCTTTTTAAACGCGAAACTTTCCGTCAGTTCAACCAACTCTGGTCTCGTTTCGAACACAAACTTTGGGATTTTGTTTAGATTCTAAAATGCCGCGTTGTGACGTCAGCGTCAGCACCGCGTCAAAATGCAGCTTCCATAGTAACGGCGCGCGGTGCGTAGCGGACATGCTTCCTTTTCAGCTAAAGCGCAGTTGTGATGGGACGGCTCACACTCGCGAAGGAAAAACAGTCCCGTTACAGCTGTCTGTGGAAGACCTGGGGTGGGCTAGTAATCACTGGAGCTTAATGCTATTCCACATGCAAATTCAACAAAAATATTATAGTGCTTATTCCTCATACTTCTTATTATTATTATATTGCAGTGGTGTGCAGTCAGGCCCTTCTAACCCTTCAGAGAAGGGGTAAAGGTGTATGTAAAATTATATAAATATATATATATTTCATTAATAAAGTAAAATTATAAACCAGTTCATGCTATATTAACATGTTATATCAGTGTTTTTCTTTGCTGCTGTAGGACATATCTGACTTAGAGTCAGAGCCGGCCCTGACCAATGTGGTGCCCTAGGCGAGATTTTGGTTGGTGCCCCCTGCATCATCAATCATTGGGTTGATTGTGTCACTATTAAAGAAACAAATAAAAAGCAAATGACTTAAATATTACTTATAACAAGCAATAAATATAAAGGTGTTGCACAAAAAATATTTTAAAACCATTTTACATAACGATTCTAATTCGATAATATGATTGGTTGATAAAACTGCCAATCTATAATAAAAGCTCTCAATGTAAAAGGCAAGGGTATGCGACAGATACACAGAAGTTCCTGGTGGAGGGCCTTTCTCTCTTTTACCTAGAAACAACGGTGTGAAATACTGTGGTATACAGAGAAACAGTAACAAGGTGCACAGAGCGCAGGGGAGGGCAGGTTGGCGTGCGAGTGATAGGTGTCGTGTGTTGTTATTATAAGAATTATTAATTTGACTAATATTATTAAACAATGAAATTATGATTATGTGGACTTTGCTTGTTTTCACATTTATTAATTGTTCATTTGTAAAAAAAAAAAAACGCATGCACGCGAGCGCCCCCCTGGACAGATGGCGCCCCTGGCATTTGCCTATGTCGCCTAATGGAAGGGCCGGCCCTGCTTAGAGTGGATCTAACCAATCAAAACCATTAAAAAAAATTAAAATGGCTTTATGGGCTTTCTCCTGCCTATGCCTGCGTGCCCCTTCTAATGATATTTTGAAGGGTCCGGTATGTGTCTATTAACAAAATCACAGAGCTCATAACAGAACACCCAATTACTCAATAACCTGCAGTTTGCTTTAAAGATTTTTATTTGCTTACATTGCGTACAAGACATGCTTCATGGGTTTTATGTATATATGTGGGGACATACAAGAATCTAACATTTAGTGTGCCAAGGTGGGTAAGGCATAACCTTTATGTCCACTTCACTGCAGTATTTGTCAGGAAGCCCAGCTGACCTGAGAGCGCAAAACATTTTCTGTTAACCATAATCAACATTTCATAGTAAATTCCCTTGAAAAAAATACATACTTCCTGTACTTGCTGTATCATTTGGGAATCAATCACAGCTGTTTGTGTGCATGTTGTAAAGGACATGCATATTTTCATTTTTTATTATTATAGGTTTTAGTTTTTTGCACATTTGGAAAATGTGGAAACTCCCCAAGAATAAAAAACCCCACATATTTTGGCATCTTTTCTCATGGGTAGTACAGTTTCACTCTGGAATCAAAATTTAAGGATGTGTCCGGATATGCAGTAAAAATAATCATGAGCAGACACACAGAAGTCTGCTGGTTTAGGGTGATAAGATGAAAGGTTGGGGAAACAGGCAGGCAGCACGGGCCACACAGAGAGATACTTAAGTGTGACAGAAAGGGAGCAACTGAGGTCAAAGATAGGACAGATTTTGAGGGTTGCTAAACAAACAAGGTTAGATGTTCTGATTGACACATGTAGCCTGGCACCTAACACAGTCCATTCACAAAGTGAACAAAGCCATCCGCAAACTTAAGGCAAAGAAGGTGACTCTTACGTTTCAACACTTGGGTAACAGTGATGATTTGACATTGGTTGTTTTCAGTGATGCTTCATTTGTTAATCTTCCTGATGAAGGTACACAGGGAGGGACACTGATTGCACTCATGGGAAAAGGAGGAAAGATCTCTCCTCTCCTTTGGCAATATGAAAAATTAATGTGGTCAAAAGCACACTGGCAGGAGAAACTCTAGTCATGTCAGATGGAATAAACAGTGAAGTCTTCCTGGCAACACTTTTCTAAAATCACCACTGGTGACCCTAGTCTGAACACTCTTCCAATGTTCTGTGTGACTGAGAATCATTCCCTGCTTGATGCACTTAAGCAGGTCACAGACAAGAGACTCAGGTTAGAATTAAGCAACATTAAAGAGCTCATATAAGCTAGGAAAATCAAAGAACTTTGTTTACAAAGTTATTTTGTAACGCATTATTAGTTGTTTTTAACGTGCAGTTATTATTATAATATGGAGTATATAGATAAACTCTATATAAACTTTTTTGTTAAAATTTTTTAAGAAAAGAAAAAGGGAGATTTTTAACTCGTAATCACAATGTGATCCCCTGTTATATCATGAGACTGAGAGAGGGTCAAGGGGGGAATGAAATGGGGAGGAGTGACATAAAAGTGGGTTTATCCTGTGAGGGAAAACGAAGAGGTTGTGTCATTGCTTATCTTGCATGATTCTGCTGACAATTATAAAATCTAGCAGTTCTGTCATTAAAGGAAATGATCTCATGATTGACACTGATGTTATCATGCTACACTCTTCCTCAAACAGGAACTGGGTTAAAATGCTCATGTGCTTTTCATGAATGAAGACAACGTGCCAATTAAGAAACTCGTCTTCGATTGCTTTTGTGTGACTCACTTCAGCTTCTTGTCTCTCATGTCAACCAGACGAGCTCTGCATGTGCGAGTTTCTACGTTCATTCTCTGCACCTCCCGGAAGCGCTCCCTCTGCAGGACGATGGCCTGCGTCTCTCGCTCCCGCAACTGCTGTTGGATTCCCTTGGCGTGGTGGAGAGCCTGCTGCCTCACGCGCCTTCTCCCGAGTGATCAATTCCTGCTGTGTCCTGCAGCACGGAGAGGGAGTAAGCGGAGTATCCAAACCCTGCAGAGACGGTAACCCAGGGAACCCAGAATGCTCTGACACCTTCATTTCAGTGTTGATCCAGGATGAGAAGGTTGCCTGAGATGAATATGCATAAATTGGGCCTAGAAGCCCTCTTCTGTAAAATCATAGAGCACTTCTGGGAAAGCAGATGGGTGTGAACCCAAATTAGAGCAGAAGTGTCTACTTGGCACTAAATTATTATTTCTGGTCTTCAGTCTAGCAAGGCCCAGACTGCCTCTGAAACACAGACTTGAAATGTAATATAATCATGATTTTTTCATCAGCCTCTAGTGGACCTCAAAAACATGGATTTATATAACCTTAAGCAATTTCCAGTTTCCTATAGCATGTAAATGTACTCTTTTTGATGCATATTCATATTAGATGAATATGGATCAATTGGACCTAAAAGATTCAGGACACAAGCTTGAAAGACAGATAGTTTCAAAATGTCATTTTACATGCAACACTAACTAAAGTGTAGCTGTCATACAGCAGGACCATGAAGACTGCAATTCACAGAATCCCCTGCATCATATACCTTGTTCTTCCTCCCTTCAATATTAAGCTTCACACCTGTTCCCCATTCATACATAGTAGAGCTGCTATGGGAAAGCAGATAGGGTGTGAATGCTGTCTAGGAAAAGAGCATTTCTGTATACAACCCTGACGATCTGTGACTGGAGAAAAATGCAAAAGTGTCTACTAGACACTAAACTATAATCTATAGTGTTGAGGGCTTTAAACTTCTACCTACCACCTTAGCCCAGCGTGTTCGTTTGATGGGAAGGAGATAGCAGGAACCACCATACCAAAATTATAGCAATAACAAAAAGGCCTTTATTAAAACAGAGATATATCTCGGGAGAATCTCAGAGACACCAACACTACCTGTGCATCAGAGAATTCTCAAAGAGTATGATTAGACGCAGTCGTTATATACTGTTTTCTCCACCCCTCCGTTCACTCTTCTATACTTTACATGGTAATGTCATCCACACGTACCACACTTCTTCTTTCTGCACCCCCAACACTTTTCCCTAATAGACTTATGGTCCCTGCCGATGGACTGATAGGCCGGAAAGAGGCCACCATCCATGAAGATGCTGTAAATTCATATTTCCTCAACGTCGTCACAATCAGGCCTACGCCTTCTGCTTTTTAGGTCTCACTCTACAGTGTGGTTTGCTCAACATCCTCTCCCTAGGGTTCACAGCTCGGACACATCTTAGACAGTGGTTACATTTCACTTCTATATTAAACAGTGGTTACATTTTACTTCTGTATTATGTTAAAAGAATACTGTATTATGTTATAAGAATACTGTATTATGTTAAAAGAATAAACAAAGCATGTGTTAATTGCTAAGCAAAAAACCCAAAATCACAACAGACCCTCTCTTGATCTCTGAGAAAACAGAGATCAGAATCAGAATCAGAATCAGAATCAGAAATACTTTATTAATCCCCTGGGGGAAATTGCAATTGTTACAGCTGCTCCTATTAATAAAAATACACTATAAAAATACCAAAAATATTTACATAATTAAATGACAAATCAAACAAAGTTTAGAAGAAGAAATATAAATAAATAAAATAACGTGTCAATAGAAATAAAAATAAAGTGTCAGTAGAAATAAAAATAAAAATAAAGTGTGAAGTGTCAGATGCAATTGTTGTTGTTATTGAGAGGGTATTGCACATTTGAAATGTAATAATAATGTTGTATAATCTTGTAATAATAATAGTATTGCACATTTGAAGGTAATACTAGTAGTAAACATTACACAGATGAATATTGAGCATTATGCATTTAAAGAGGAGTTGTACAGTTTAATGGCCACAGGTAAAAATGATCTTCTGTGGCGCTCTGTAGTGCATTTTGGATTTATGAGTCTCTCGCTGAAAGTACTCCTGTGTCTCATTACAGTGTTGTAGAGTGGGTGGGATACATTGTTCATAATACCCCTCAACTTAGACAGAGTCCTCCTTTCTGACACTGCCGTCAGCGAGTCCAGCTCCACACCCACAACATCACCGGCCTTACGAATCAGTTTATTAAGTCTGTTGGCATCTGCCACCTTCAGCTTACTCCCCCAACATGCCACAGCATACAGGATAGCACTCGCCACAACAGACTCATAGAAGATCCTCAGCATAGTCCGGCAGATGTTGAAAGACCTCAGACGCCTCAAAAAATAGAGGCGACTTTGGCCCTTCCTGTAGAGGACATCAGTGTTCATACCCCAGTCCAGTTTATGGTCAATGTGAACACCTAGATATTTGTAGTGTTCAACCATGTCAACACTGACCCCCCTGATGGACATTGGGGTCACCGGTGCCTTTTCCCTCCTCAGGTCCACAACCAGTTCTTTAGTCTTTGTTAAATTAAGCTGCAGATGGTTCATCTCGCACCATTCAACAAAGTCATTCACCGTCGTCCGATACTCATCCTCATCACCCTTGCTGATACATCCAACTATTGCTGAGTCATCAGAAAACTTCTGAAGGTGGCAAGTCTCTGTGCAGTAGTTGAAGTCCGTGGTGTAGAGAGTGAAAAGGAAGGGAGAGAGGACAGTCCCCTGTGGAGCACCAACGTTGCTAACCACCCTGTCCGACACACACTGCTGCAAACGTACATACTGTGGTCTGCCGGTAAGGTAGTCAGTAATCCAGGTCACAATAGGGGTATCCACCTTCATCCTTTTCAGTTTCTCACTCAGAAGTTCAGGCCGAATGGTGTTAAAAGCACTGGAGAAATCGAAAAACATGATCCTCACTGTGCTGGCTGGCCTGTCTAGATGAGCGTAGACTCGGTTCAGGAGGTAGATGATGGCATCATCAACTCCCAGACGTGGCTGATAGGCGAACTGGATTGGATCCAGATGTGGCTGAACCATAGGCCGTATCTGATCCAGGATGAGCCTTTCCATGGTCTTCATAATGTGAGACGTCAATGCTACGTCAATCACAAAATATCTTCCAATGTTACCCTCTCATCGGACTCCCCATGATACAACAGTGACATCATAGCTGCTTGTCCCTGAGTACATTTCTTACGCATGGAATACAACAACAATTTAGCAGTTACTATTAGGACAATAAAGGCCTTGACCCACCATGGACCCACATACACAGGGGGCGGTCCCCTGAATGTCCTGGTGAGACAAACATTTTATGGCTTCACATTCAAATCAAAATCAAATCAAATATATTTGTATAGTGCTTTTCACAACACATGTTGTCACAAATCGCTTTACAGGATTTACAAGGTTAACAATCATACGGGTCCAGATCCCTAGTGAGCAAGCCAAAGGCGACAGTGGCAAGGAAAAGCTCCCTATGATGGTGGGGAATAGGAAGAAACCTTGGGAGGTCCAAGACTCAAAAGGGAACCCATCCTCCATTGGGCGGCCCGTTAACATTCTGTTACATAATAATCATCACACTGGTGCCAACTTTAATAATAATGCAGAAACAAACAAAAAACAAATAACAATACCAACAATAAACAAAGTCAAATAAACAATGTTAAACTAGGCCTTTAACGTGCCCCAGCACTAGTGTTATTTTAACTCGTTGTTTGACAGCTCCGTATCTCTGCGCGCTCAATGGTTCTGATGGTCGGCACTGGCTGAAGTGATACCACATTTCTCCTTTGCCCTTCAATTGGATGGCGTGTGATGTCTTCTCAATGATTTGGTGACTGGTGGATCTGCTCATGGCGTGATTCTCACTTCTCCTTACGCCTGGACAGAATAAGCTTCACAGACAGCTTTTTAGTGCATTTTACCATTATTTGTACAACCTTGTGGTTTTCCTGTCGGATGTCACAAGTGCGTTGGGGGGCCCCCGAAAACTTCTCACTGTCATATAAGCTCATACGGAGTGAATCCTGTAACAAAATTCAATGAAGATCTTCTGGCCAACAATACAAACACATACATTTGTGCACATATCTTTTCCTTTATCCTTTGTTACCATTTATCCTTTCCAATTTACCCTGAGATTGAGAATGATAAACCAACCCATATTTGTGTCTCAAACCCAAATTTTGTTCCACAAATTTTAGCTTCTAGCTAGTGAAGTGCATCCCATTATCTGAGTACACTTAATTTATTATACAATGGTGCAGTATCCAGTAATTTTATCAACATTTTGCAGACCAACTTAGAGTCCTCTGGCCTGGTGGGAAATGCTACTACCCAACATAAGAATTTATCCACAGTCACTAACAAATACCTTAGTCCCCGTACTGGTATTAACATGTCAGTGTAGTCAGTCTGGATCTCCTGGCTCCTATTGCCCAGGAAACCTGCTTAGACCTGGTCTTAAAACACAAGTTATGTGCAATAGAGATATTCACATTTTCAGTCTAGTCTGCTATTAAGTCAGTTAAGTATGGGTGTGACCAGTGACACATGTTCCTTCATTTTTGCTACCCCTTGTGCTTCAGACAACACTGAATTAATCAATTGACTTGGTAAAATCGGTCTCACATTAGGTCCTTTCCAAACCTCCTTACCCCATTTACCACCTTTATTGAACCACAACATTTTTCCTGTAGTTTGCGTAGCTCTGAATCCTATGGCAGAGGAGACCACTGTCCTCTGCCCTGCAAACCATCTGATGGGCTCCTGTAACATATTCTGCCTCTTTTTAGCATCCACGTCTGCAGCTGCATTAACTCTGTATTAAATTGCCCCCTTTTGATAACTTGAACATTTAATGATAGCAACTCTTACCAATAGTAACAACACCTTTTACATCTTCTTAACATTTAATGAATTTACCTCCTAAAGTGGTGTAACCTACTCTCTCTGTACAGAGTTCTACATGAACCACTCCTTCCACGTACGCAGAGTGTGTACAGATGTTAACTTTCTTGCCTTCCACCCACCTTAGTGCTACAATGCCAAAATCTCAGCCCTCTGTGCTGATTGTACTACCCAGTTTTACCTGAATGTGCTACCCAGAACTCGTCTGCGTCTCCCTGAGCTTCCATTACCACCACAAATCCTGATTCAACACCACCATCTCGACTCCTGAATCTGTCCACATGTTCGCTACCCCAGGAATTGGTTCCATTTAGCTGCATATGCCACCTCAGTTACACACTCATGTGCCAGACCCTGTAACATACCATGCCATATTAATTCCTTCAAGTGAAAACATTCAGTTTTAAAACACAAAACCTTGTGTAGTGTGAACATTTGTAATTTTACAAAAGTCATGACGCTGTTTAGAATATATAATGAATGTCTTGTGACTATGTGTGCTGTTTTATTTATTTAAACAAGTTGATGTAATAAATCAGCACCTTACTGTCCCCCCCCCCCCCTTTTTTTTTGAAACACAAGAGGGTGTTTCAGAAACATCTAGGGTAATCTGCCTGTGTCTCAAACGCAGCTGGTGGCTGTGAGATGAAGCCAACGTCATGAGGTCCCTCTGACCACAGAGAAGCTGGTATCTGATCTAAAATTAAGATATGGTCAAGATGATCGCAGCATTCTTTCTCCTGGAACCTGCTCAACATATCACATTCAAATAACTTTGACAAATGACATTGTTTTAATAAACCAAGTATTACAAGACTTAGCATAGCTCACGCATGGAATATTAGTTATTACCTAATTCTTAGCTATAGTGGCTCTCCTAATCATACCAGTGTCGCTAAGCAGGTGTCAGCCCCCCAGGGACCACCACAACCTCAGGCTCCACTAATATGGGAGACATACCTGATCCTGTAGCTATTCCTCAAATTCCTCCCCATAATCTGGATTCCCTATTGGTCATAAAACAAATTAACATGCAGTGGGTCGGGTGGCAGGACGTAAGGCCCAGAGTGATCCACAGCCTCTAGGCCATGAAGACAGAGTGGACGCTCCTCGCAGTGCAGGACTCTGGCTCCAGAAGATGTGAACTTTGGGAGGCCATTCCGTGGAGATCACCAGTCCTAGAGGGCTACATAACACAGTAGCTCCTAAGTTTAAAAAATGTCTCTTCTGCGGACGTTATCACGTGCAGTCTCTGATATGAGGAAGTTGTGGTTAATGGGCTGCTGGCCACATTGCACAGTCATTGGAACAGCTTTATGCAGGCTTTGGTCACAGAATCAGCATCAGGTAAAACACAGTTGATTGCTGAATGAGTTGCTCCTTTGTTTCAACCAGAAATGACAACCTTTGAGTACAGACAGTGAGGGACAGCATGGGGTCTGCCGCAGCTTTGGTTTGGTGCTGGTACATACGGACTTCTGGACCTCCCTTGTCCAGCGGCGTTCTGAGGACACTCCTTCGACCAGTAACACTCCTGCCCACAAGGAAACATCCACCGACATGCCACAACCACAGTTGCCAGGACAACCCTGACCACCGTTGCCCCTTGCCCGACCCCTCCCTCTTAAACTTGAGTTAAATCTCATTGGTGGGTACTCCCACCCCTGTTGCAGATAGAGAACATATTGAGGAGTCTGGGGCGGGCCCCTGTACGCGTACACTGCCTGCGTACACCCTTTTCTAAACCAGTTAACACTAGAAGCGCCGCGCCTCATTTACATACTTATACCTAGAAGCGCGGAGGGCCGGTCATCTGACCGCTTTCACCACCTCCTACTAGCGCCGTGTTGTTTTCACCTACTTAAAGCGCGCCTCGGGCGGTCAAAAGACCGCTGAGTCTTTACACAGGGGAGCTGGTACTGACACATAATTAACGCTAGATGGCGTTTTGCACAAAAGGAAGAATGAGCCGCCCAAACAAAATATTCG
Organism: Brachyhypopomus gauderio; assembly: GCF_052324685.1. Taxonomy (NCBI): domain Eukaryota; kingdom Metazoa; phylum Chordata; class Actinopteri; order Gymnotiformes; family Hypopomidae; genus Brachyhypopomus; species Brachyhypopomus gauderio. The sequence goes on along the minus strand of NC_135221.1, from coordinate 20,601,654 downwards.
TAATGGTGACATTTGCACGTAACGTCAATATGTTAACAAATTAATGTGACTAAACCTTTTAGAATCAGTGCCTTGTGACCTTGTTCTCAGTAGCTTTCCCATTGTCAGTTTTGTTTAGTTTCATATTGCATTTCCTGGTTTGTGCGAAAACGTAAATGCAAAATATAGTTTCAGTTTTGTTTCTTGGTTAGTGTAATAGTTTGCTTATTTGTCTGTGTGTTATTCTGTTGGCATATATGTCACTATATTATCATGTACGTTCGCCACACCACTAGCCCACTGGCCCGCACCCCCACTGTGAAGCGTTCACGTCTTTTGTCTTGCTAATGCTACAGACTGCGCTGCAGCCTTCCACCCCCACATCCACAAAAAGCTTGTTCGATACTCAGAGTAGCAAAGTGAAGCCCGTAGACTGAGCTAAAGCAAGTTTGTTTGTATACTCAATGTTACGCCATTTCAAGTTTTAATGTCTAAAAGTTGTGTATGTTAGTGAATTGTAGGCTATGGTGAACATAACAAATCTACAAATAAATGTCTATAATGTTTTGTGTTAGACAAAGAACAAAAAGCATAAATAGGCAAAATAATTACAAAAATATCATTATAAAAGGTAGGCTATGTACCTTTGCGTAACAAAACGCAAAATTATTAAAATGATACGGATGGCTTCACGAATATAGTTGCCTCTGTCCTCTCTAATGTTCACTTTTTTATCTTGCCGTATTGTGTTGCCGTTTCAAATGAGGTGTTTGATCGGTGAATAGCCGATGTGTGATCCCACGTCCTAACGACCGTGTTATCACCGAGCGTTATCACCATTCGGTGATTTACATGTATCGTATATTGCATAAGTTTCGTTCCCCACCTCAAATTAAGTTCCATTTATGTAGTGAATTGTGAACTTGAGAATAAACCTCCGCCGCTGTGGTTAATGTTCATGCACTGTTTGAACAATATTTATTAATTACAGCCAGGTTTTGGAGGTTGTAGAACACAGCTACAGGCCAACAACGGGTGCATCCCGTCTCTCTTTAGCGTATATTGCATAAGTTTCGTTCCCCACCTCAAATTAAGTTACATTTATGTAGTGAATTGTGAACTTGAGAATAAACCTCCACCGCTGTGGTTAATGTTCATGCACTGTTTGAACAATATTTATTAATTACAGCCAGGTTTTGGAGGTTGTAGAACACAGCTACAGGCCAACAACGGGTGCATCCCGTCTCTCTTTAGCGTATATTGCATAAGTTTCGTTCCCCACCTCAAATTAAGTTACATTTATGTAGTGAATTGTGAACTTGAGAATAAACCTCCACCGCTGTGGTTAATGTTCATGCACTGTTTGAACAATATTTATTAATTACAGCCAGGTTTTGGAGGTTGTAGAACACAGCTACAGGCCAACAACGGGTGCATCCCGTCTCTCTTTAGCGTATATTGCATAAGTTTCGTTCACCACCTCAAATTAAGTTCCCTTTGTTTTGATTTGTGTGTCAGCTTCACACAACTCAACATTCAAAACACAGCTTAGGTGCAGTCTTTGCACATTTGCCACAGACCAGTCGCTTACATGTCTGGCAGATGTCATACGTTTTGTTCCCTGAACATCTGCCGACTTGGCATTGTTTTCTTTTTGAGGGCGGGCAAGGAGCTTCAGGTAAAATTCGCTTTTGTGCCACTGCCCTAGCCGCTTTCGCCATTTTCTGCTGTGCACACAGCTCCTTTACCAACTCGAGAATAAACCTTCGTCTGCTCAGGTTAACGTTCATGCACTGTTTGAACAATATATGTGCATTTATTGCAGCCAGGTCTAGGAGGTTGTAGAAAACCGCGACAGGCCAACGACGGGTGCCTCCCTTCACCGAATACAGTCGTGCCATTTGATCCATAACATCAACGCCACATTTAGTCGTGTTGTAATATGAAACAGTTTCAGGCAGTTTCTTTGCGCCATTATCAATTGAAACTGTCTGATGCATTGAGCTCAGGATGCATACATTTTTTTTAGGTTTTGCCTGGTAAATCGTTAGAGTTATTTTTCCAGCCCGCAACACCTTGGTGGAAAATCTTTCAGACTGTGCCTGTGTACATGGGGGCATCTCACGTCTCATTTTATTCATCGTACCAACAATAGTGGTTTTGTTCGCCAAAAGGGTGTTTGCAAGTGCCAATGAAGTGAAGAAATTGTCAGTCGTTACATTTCTTCCTTTACCCGTGAAAGGCTCCATCAAACGCAACACAATATTTTCAGACAACCGTTGACCAGCCGGCCTGCTTTCATCTTTCCCTAGATAGGGAATGGCGTGTTGCTGTTCGATCGCCAAAACCGAGCTTTCAAGCAAACTGTGTTGCTGTTCAAACGCCCAAACCGAGGAGTCACGCAAACTATGTTGCTGTTCAAACGCCAAAACCGAGCTTTCAAGCAAACTGTGTTGCTGTTCGATCGCCCAAGCAGAGTTTTCACTCAAACTGTGTAGCCGCGTCCCGACGAATTTATAGCTCACGTTGCCTCATGAATGCTATTGTGAATAAAGTGTTCATAACAGCACCGCCCATGCCATCATCTCAGTTTCGCTCGCAAAGGTATGCATTTACATACGTAACTTGCATTCTGCTTAATTCTTTTGTAATGCCAGTGTGTCAAAAGCAGCCATACATAATGTATGTATCTAACAGCTAGCCCTGGCGAAGAGGGATTATACCCGAGAGATCATTTCTTTGAGATATTGACTTGATAAGTAGGCTAATTACCATTCGCAGAATTCCTGCAAACTACTAAAGCATTTATTAGGCAAAGCAAGACGCTCTCACGGTTTGAAAACCCTTGAAGCAAACTTATATATAGTATATATTAAATAATATTAATAAATAAAGTATATATTTTAAGACTTTGGAAAGTGAAACACTTTCACTTTCGTTCAACGGACGAATTCCTTTTTGTCTTTACACAATAATCAGTTTGAACTTTGAATAATTTAGTTTTGAAAACTATTGATCTTTATTTAGTTATACTAAATATTAAATGACATACGAATCTTTGCGACACCCGCTGGCAGAAAAGAGAATCACAGTCTTGAAGTGTAGGCGACGACGACAATATTACAGAGATACGAGCGAAATCGATAGAAACTAGCATGTGCAGGGTTTCTTTTAACAATGTAAAAATACTAGTTTATTAAAAGGACAATTCTGGGAAAAGTCATGAAAGGAGGGTTCTGAAATTGGATCCAGTGCAAAGATATTATTTTTTTTGTGCTGCTGCGGTCAAGTGACCGGTGCTCGGCGCTTCTAGGTATAATTAGGTCGACCAGAGGCGGCGCTTCTAGTAGACGTCACAGCGGTCAAATGACCGGAGCTTTGGCGCTTCTAGTGTTAAGGTGTGAGCATTGGGACACCCGGATGTATGCTGCTTGGCTCTGATAACTTGTGGGAGTTGACTTATCCAACCATGTGACTTTAGAAATGGCGGATGCTGCATGTACTGGCCATTTAACAGAGGGCCTCACCTAATGCTCCATTATGTCTAGTGAGGGGTACTTCATGTAGCAGGTTAGTTGTGCTTTCTGCATACTGAAAGGCATTTAACTTAAACAGTAACTTCACACTGTATTCCCGTGACAGTGTGGTGAACTCATTAAAATTATTCTATTTGTAAGCAAAACAGTTCAAACAGCTTAAAACATTAAAGTTCATACAATGATATTCAAGTTTTAATCTCAATAAGCTCAACATTTTCAAGTGATCACTAAACTCATTGTTTTCATTTAATATTTGCCGAGCGTCTGACTATTGGTTAAAACCATCTAATTAGCATACTGTGATTTTTGAACAAACATGGTGGACAGTGCGGCTGGTGCGGGAAAACTACATTGTAAACCCAGCATTAAGGTTTTGCGCTGTTTTAACTTTTTGTTATGTTTTAAGTTTCGATTCCCAGACCTGAAGCCATGACTGAGGTGTCCCTGAGCAAGACCCCCAACCCTCAATTGCTCACCTGAGATAAAATGCAAGTCGCTCTGGACAAGAGCGTCTGCCAAATGCCACAAAAATGAAAAAAGTTAAGTTGGAGGAAATTCTATTAATTATATAATTATTACTAAAAGTATTGTAGTATGCAGTACTTAAATATATACTGTATATATATCTTTAAAATTAATATTTTCCTAAACTTATATATTTTATTTAAAGTTTTATTTTTTTAAGTTAACTGTACTTAAAAATTATATTACATGAACTTAACATTTCTTAGGTAATCGGTTACAGCAAAACTTTTGAGTTTAGTGAACTTGTTGGGTTTTACAGTGCACTTTAACACTAAGAATATGAAGGTCCACCGTGACTATGCAAGGAAGATAAATTTATATGTAAGGGAATGTTAACATACCACAGGGCACAGGGAAAACACCATAGGAACTAAAGCAACTACCGATACAGAAACAAAACAAAACCTTATTAACTAAACCAGACTGCTAAAAACATGTGTAGCAAGGGAGCATGTCAGTAACCTAAACCGAAGACAAAACTGCTAGACAGGCAGATTCAAACACTAATAATGCATGAACATCTATCATACTTTCATTAATAACCAGACACCAAAACAAACTAAGGACAAGGAGGCTAGATGAACCAGTAAAAATCCAATACCAGCAAAGCTTTTAAACATTTACCTAAACAAACTTATGACCTGACTGACCAGAGTAACAGAGGGAAAAAACACAAGATCACAAACACAATAACCCATGATCAGAACATATAAAACCAGGAACTAAATCCCAGACAATAATGAGATATAAACTAGAAACAGCTGAGATGGCAAATGAAGGCAGAACTATACAATGAATGTATGACAGTGCATCAACGTGCTACCACACCTCTAACGTCTCCCAAAGCCAATATCTTATCAAAACTTATCTAGTTTAACTTGCCAAATACATCACCGTTTCACTCTGGCATGTCTACGTCACTTACTCACTTCGCTTATCCCGGTGTGTGCGCCATCTATAACTGGGTCATTCTACAGAAATGTCCACTTTTCTGTCCCTAGACTTCACAGGGCAGTTGCATTTTAAAACACCTCAAATTTAGGGATTTTTTTTACATTTTAAGACAAAACAACATGATATTTGAACAATTATACCTTTTTGAACCACTTTTGAACCAGCTTTTCTTTTCAACCACTTTAGTGTTTTTCCAAGTATGCCCAAAAATGCCTGTCCTCACTGTCATGCTGGGAAACTAAGGGCTTTATTTCTTAATGGAAAACATATACTTTATTAACTCAACTGCAGTTATGTGTCCATAAAGGTCCAATATATCACACAAAATATTTAAAAATTGTAACGGTGGCGGGTAGGAGCAAGGACGAGACACGAATCCTGCTTTGCAGCCAACGTCACTGCTTTATTCAACATACGACGACAGTAAACACTCACACGACGTGCACACTAAAGACAACGACAAGCACACGACACTGCGCGAACGCACATTAAATAGACAAACTACATGAGCCCCGAGTGATTACGAGACGGGCCACAGGTGGGACGAATGAACACACGCAGACACAACCACACCCACGAGGAGCCAGAGACGCAGACGGCAAGACGCAGACGACGTAGACACACGCCCACAGGGAGGGGTCCGGAGCTGTTCCGTGACAAAAATACAATATTGCAAATAAATATAATAAAATACATAATAAATGTGTACGTCCCCTATATTCATGTCACTGGTGTTACCGTATGACAAAATACTATTATTTTAATATACAAAGCCATGCTGATGACATCACAGGAAGTCATTTTGCTTCCTCTCTGAAGATCAATGAAGACAGACACATTGTAAGTTCAATGTCATATTTCATTTTTTATTAATTTTATCATCTATCCTCAGATTTCCTTTGAAGCTTCAGTGCAGTGTCACTGGTATGCCCTACTTTAATCTTTGGAAAATTAACATAGAATAATAAAAATTGATTAATTTATACATAATTCAGTGATTAGTTCATGACTGTCAACATGTGGTTTGATTCCCTGTGGCAGGCATTTTGTAAAATTGGTTTTTTATAACATTTGTCACTGGTGTTACTGTCACTGGTGTTACAATCCTGATAGGTAACTCCAGTGACTATGATGCCCATGTGTAAATAGTCTTTATTCAAAGCTTTTTTAAAGTTGATTTGCATATTATATTATATTTAGATTTTAAGTTAATAACATTTTGTGTTACTGATAATCCTGCTTTGGACAGCTATGGCTAAGCTGAGTGCAGCTGAGAAGCAGAGGAGGTACAGAGAGTGTAGGGATGCTGACCCTCAACGCAGGCAGGAATACCTCCAAAAAAGGAAAGAGAGTTATGTCAGAGACATCGAAACAGGAAAGAAGAAGAGAATAAGTGAGCTTACTGAAAGAAGTAAGAGAGTGCAGTGTAAAGAATGGAGGGGTCACCAGTAAAGGTGCAGGGCGAGATCTAGGACCGGAACAGATGGAATTGATTGTCCATGCTACTCATTACAGGAAGTTGTCCTTGTACCGGAATCAATCAGTCATCCCAGCAATAAGTTCAGGCCCACTGTCATTGGACCTCATAACTGTGGTCAGTGGTGTGTTGTCCAGTACGATAACACCCCTTACCCTGGCATCACTCTTCAGGTGGAGGAAGGAAGTGTGCAAGTAAAATGCATGCATGCCAAGAATTGAATTGAACCCACGACCCTCCGCTCACAAGACCAGTTCCCTACCACCAGGCCATGACTGTCCCGCAGATGCCGCGCACTCCGCTCCATGTTTTATTTAAAGTGATGTTCTGGCTGTCTAGCTTTCTTCAAACTTACAAAACACCAATATCTAATGTCTCTTTATGTTCCCCTCATTAATGAACACCTGGTCACTTGGAGCATTCATTGGCTGATCACCCTTAATGGCTCTGAGCACAAGCAAATTAGTCCTCACTAGGGGTGACCCAGAGTATTTACATTGTATTTACATATGTTTACAGATTGAAATTAAAGCACCAGTTCCATAGAACAACATAAATAGCACATTTTGCAAGTAAATTATCAAAGAAAATGCCTCATTAGTGTTAAGGACTCCATGGAAGTCTTATGGATGTCACTGGTGTCTCATTATGTCACTTGTGTCACCGTGTGCACTTTCGGGAACATCACATAAAAACATGTCAAATTTGTCATGGTAGGGATTTTGAATTAGTTCATATTTCCTCTACTCAAGAGTTCACATTTACAACATTTAATTTTTACTTCATCTTAACTGTTTTCAATAACATTTTCCTTTTTAAAGTAAATACATGGTTACAAAACTGAAGAAATATTGTTCAAACACAGTTGTAACAAACATAAAATAATAATATTAATAATTATCTCTTAATAATTAGCCTCATCATTATTGTACAGTTACTGTGATTGCATGTGCAACAGAAGTTGAGAAATATTATTTAATAAAAGTTGCTTTTATTCAAAATAAGTTCAGGTAACACCAGTGACAAATACATGGTACATGAAATCTTCAAATAAATGTACAAAAAAGGCAAAAAGCTGTTTAGGTGTACCTTATGTGTAAGGAATGCCACCTGATCTCCACCTAACCAGCCTCACCTGACGCTCATCACCACACCCCCCTGTATCTCTACTTAAACGCCCACATTCCACTTCCTAGTCGCGAAGTATTGCCGACTCATGCCGCGTACCAAGCCTTTCTATTACCTGTCTGCTTTCCTGTGTTCCGACCCTCGCTTACGTCCCCGACCTTGTCTCCTGCCTAGTCCCTCTGTACCTCCTGACTTCGGCTCCCCCGGTATGACCCTGGACCGTCCTGACCACGCCAAGACAACGCAGTTGTTACTAGTCATAGTGCTCGTGATACACCTGCCTGTGTTTGTACCAGCGTTTCATTTCAATAAAAGCGGTGTTCTTCCGCATTTGGATCCCTCTCTGCCTGTTCAATACGTTACATTATGTATGTTCTTATAGCCAATTAGTACAGTAATAATGTAGTATAATTTTAAAGCCTAGAAAAATACATTTATTTTCAAGTTTTTCCATATGTCAAAAGTGGACATTTTTGTAGAATGACCCAACTATCTCCACTCAGTCCCTATTAATTTGCAGTTAACCCTTACCGCACGACCTGACTTACTTTTATTGTCTATTTCCCTTTTACTTGGTCCCTTAGCTCCCTTCTTGGTCTTTCCTAGTTTAATTCCTTTAGCAGGATTAGCACGTTTTTTATTTTATTTTATTTTTATTTATTTATTTATTGCCTCTGCTCGCCTGCCTGTCTTCTGTGTGCAGCGTGTTCTAATGTTGTTCACCACTTCCTCTCTGTCAGTCTCTCCAGAGTGCTCAGACTCACTTCCTCATTGGTCACAGTTCTCCCCCCCCCCCCCCCCCCCTGCTTGCTCTCATCTTGTCGAATGACTGAATTTGCACAGGGTTTTTTACACTCTTTATTGGGGATTTTAACTATTTGGACTGTTCTTGTTTCTACATTAACCACTGAATAGATTCCTTTACTTCTCCCCGAGTTCTGGTGGCATTCTCCTGTGAGGAAGCTGTGGGCATTACCGGGCCTTGATCATGAGGTAGTACATTTTTCTGACTGTCTGCTATCTTCCTGGCCTGTTCCCCGATAGCCCAAGCCAACAAACTTATATTTTGCATCGCAATGCTAGTTCTCTTTCACAATTGATTATTTTACGGTTTAACTGCGCTCGCTTCAGTCTTTCTACATTCTCATGTTGCTCTTTCAGTTATTCTAATTTGCAGAGAGACTGTGATGATTTATGGTCAATGATGTCATCTAAAGCCACACGGTCGTCGCCTGCCTGTCTTGGTCACCTCATACTTTTAATGTCTCATAACATTAGTTGTATGAATTACTTTACAAGTCACAGTCATTTGTTCCTATATGTGGACAAGTTTTCCACTCACATAAACCAACACCATAAACCAACCATTTTACATCAAACTTTTACATACGTTTCGCATTTCCTCACCAGCCATTGTTGTTGATAAAAAACTGATACTCGCCTGCAGTCATCTTCAACCTTACTTTAATAGATTGAGGGCTCTGTTGACACCGTAAGGTTTACCACCCTCAATCAATTCAGGTTCTTGGTCCGAAATCAGGCGATTTTGGGGGTACCTAAAGTCCCCGGGACGCCTGTGACCCAGCTGACTCGAGAACGCCGCTCGGTCTTACCGTCGCCTCGTCAGGCAAACGGGAGGGTTTGCCACACCCCAGGAAACAAAGAAACACTTATTAGGCCATTAGGGACTCCAACCCTGTTTTCATAGGGACTCCAACCCTATATTTTCCTTTTAGGGACTGAAACCATTTTTCCTTTTAAACCATATATTTTACCTTTTAAACCAAACCAAAAAAGATAATAAAATTTTTTTTTAATTGCTATTTAATTTAGCATCGACCAAACACCATTAGTTCATCACAATTTGGTATTATACAAATGTGCAGAAATTTTGTTGTAACAGGTATTCTGCTTTACCTTTAGTTGAGCCGGCTCGGACGAACTAACGGTATTTTAGAAGACGTGTTCCAAAAATCTCTCTTCCCATCACGTCGGGGTCACCAATTGTTGAGGGCTTTAAACTTCTACCTACCACCTTAGCCCAGCGTGTTCGTTTGATGGGAAGGAGATAGCAGGAACCACCATACCAAAATTATAGCAATAACAAAAAGGCCTTTATTAAAACAGAGATATATCTCAGGAGAATCTCAGAGACACCAACACTACCTGTGCATCAGAGAATTCTCAAAGAGTATGATTAGACGCAGTCGTTATATACTGTTTTCTCCACCCCTCCGTTCACTCTTCTATACCTTACATGGTAATGTCATCCACACGTACCACACTTCTTCTTTCTGCACCCCCAACACTTTTCCCTAATAGACTTATGGTCCCTGCCGATGGACTGATAGGCCGGAAAGAGGCCACCATCCATGAAGATGCTGTAAATTCATATTTCCTCAACGTCGTCACAATCAGGCCTACGCCTTCTGCTTTTTAGGTCTCACTCTACAGTGTGGTTTGCTCAACATCCTCTCCCTAGGGTTCACAGCTCGGACACATCTTAGACAGTGGTTACATTTCACTTCTATATTAAACAGTGGTTACATTTTACTTCTGTATTATGTTAAAAGAATACTGTATTATGTTATAAGAATACTGTATTATGTTAAAAGAATAAACAAAGCGTGTTAATTGCTAAGCAAAAAACCCAAAATCACAACAATAGTCTTCTGTCTAACAAGTTCCAGACTGCCACTGAAACAAAGAGCTGTAACGTTATCAGTTTTATAATCAGGAGTTCTTCCAGGTAAAAAATAAACATCTATGATATATATAGTATTTAAGTGAAAGTTTTATAGAGGAAAATAAGGTCTCAAAAATAAGGTCCCTTGTTTTGACCTTTACATCTGTACCACACCCATGTGCTGAATCCTGAGAAATGCCACAGCTTGTCTGAGATGGCTTCCATGGGTGTTTATGGCACACGTATACATTCCACAGCTGTGAAATGATGGTATTATTTCACATTCTCCAAATTCCTTACTTAATCAAGATCATGTTAGTAATGAGAATGAGTTTCTAAGCCTAAGACTGGCGTTGGTTAGCTGTGTGGTGCCAGTTCACCTGAGGACCCTGTTGAACTCCGCCCTCTGTCTGCCAACCTCGACTGACAGCATGTGCTCTTTGTGGGACATCTGATGTAGGCGGGAGACCTTCAGCTGTTCCTTTGCACTGCCTTCTTGGCCTGCTTTTTCTCCTTTCTTCTCCATTCTCTCTCGACTGGTTCCTGGGAGCCCTGAGCTCATCCTGGGAGGAAATGACATCACAAAGTTAACAAAAATTTGTTTTTCTCTGTGGACTGTGATTTATCACAGTCATGATGCATAAATAAATATGGCTATAGATATGATCCTCCTCTGTTTTAAATGTACCATGAAACGTATGATAAATATAAAACACTGGCAAAAGATTGTTCAATATTTACTTGGAAATATGATCCACCAAGTCTTTAACACAAGCATCTAACTGAAAGGAGTCTGTTGTTAAATGTTTAATCAGTGAGGTTGCTTCCACCTGTTCAGCTCTGTGGTCTCTGTCTCGTTTCTGGAGAGCTCTGAGTCTGGCCACATCCTTCTCCTTCTCTCTCTTTTTGCTGCTCAGCCTCATGCTCAGCCTCTCTGACCTGCAGCCAAGAAACAAACCTTATCAGAATCAAAAAGTCACAAGGTTCACCTCTCTGCCTATCCAAACACCTGGGATCATTATCAGAGTATTTCCATGACTCTTGCCTTGGTAGAAAAGATCTGCTTTGTATATGGAAGTTAGACTGCAATTCATGTCTGTGATACTCTAAAGAGACATCAACATCTCTCCATTGCTAAGTATATTATCACTGCTGGGTGACATTGACAAATTAGAACCTTGTTGTCACACGTAACACCGCCCCCTCACCTTTCTCGTGTTGTCTGCTCTTTTCCTGCATCATTTTCGTTTCCATTGTTTCCCGTTGTCTGCGCTTTTGCTCCCTGTTTCTCTGTGTTAGTTTAGCATGTTTTCAGTTGGCCTTGGTTCTCTGGTTATTGTGTTTAGTTTCTTTGCGTTTATTCACCTATGTTCTCTGGCCATTTCTTGTTATGTTTAATGCCCTAGTTTATACATTTAGTTGGTTCGTCTGTTCCCCATTCACATTATGTTTGCTGTATTTAATGTCTATCATAACCGGTTGTGTTGTCAGTTCAAATTAGTGATATTGTTCCCTGCCATGATTAGACTAGAATATATGTCTATATATTCTATATTGGCCAGATCACATTTGAAGTACAGTATTTTGCAGGCAATTTGCCAATGTTTCTCATGAAGAAGGAGACACTGTGACCACCTACCAGTATGAGTAGTATTAACACAACAACAAACCTTTGACTTTTTCCATTCAGTTTTTAATAACTGAAACTGCAGCTTCAAACATAAGGCAACAAAAAGTAATTTACAATTTTTTAAAAAAGTATTTTAAACCCAACACTTACAAGATGCATATTTATTACTCAATTTGCTCAAAATGCTTATAGAATATTTTAGGTGTACATCGATAAATTAGAATACTGTACAAATTGAGAAGAATTTCAATCTTTTAGAAGAAATTATTTTAGTTGTTAACCATCAGCAATAATTATCAGAATTTTAAGAAAAAAATTGACTAACAATTACAATTTACTTGTGCACGATATTGAGATACACAAATGCAAATGTAACTGAACAACAAGGACATCTGTAACAATTCCCATGCATAATGCAACATTTATATTCGACAATGTAAATGTGAAACTGTAAGCATAAAGACATGTGGCTTCTCAACTACTTTGTCCAAACCTCAAAATGGCAAGTACTCTCAAAAATAGGATTCAAAATATAAGTTTTGACTAATTATCAAGTATTGAATTATTTGTAAATGTACCTACCTTAATTTATAGGCAATTCAAATATAATAAAGATTTACAAGGATTTCAATAACCTACAGTCTGGAGTACTGTAAGAATGCAAAAAATGAACTCAAGAATATACACTATGTAAAAAAAATCTTCAATAGTACTTGTGGCTTCTGAGTTATTTGCCTTAAAATCAAAATCACAAGAAAACTGCCAAGTACTCATTTGAACTATTTCTTTTTTGGCTGATAACCAGAACAAATAGAAAATTAACTTGGTCATTGACCACTGATTCCTGGACAATCATGAATATAGTGACCTGTGAAGAACAAAACCCTCTACACCAGCTCATTTTTCAGTGATAGCAATTTTGGTTCAAGTTCAAGTTTCAAGTTTATTTGTCATTTGCACATCATGTTGGGACATAACATACATTGAAATGCTTGGGGTGAGGCTCAGATAGTAATAGTTCTACAGCCGGGCAGTATCACATATAGTGGCAAGACAGTACAAAACAGTACAAAAACGGTGCAAATTGCATTTAGCAGCAACGAAAAACACAAGAGAATATACTCACAACATACACACAATGTATAGCAGCGATATACCAGAATAAATAAAGTATTTAAGATTAAATTAAAATTAAAATTAAAAATTTAGATGTAAGTTGGGGGTTTACTAGCCTCACAGTTCGTTCAGAAGTCTGACAGCATGTGGATAGAAGCTGTTCAGTAGCCGGGTTGTTCTAGCCTGGATGCTGCGAAATCTTCTGCCAGAAGGCATAATGGTGAACAGGCCGTGTGCTGGGTGACCACTGTCTAGCCTGATCTTCTGGATTTTTCTGCGGCAGCGAGACTGGTAAATGTCGTGTAAGGCTGGTAGTTTGTTCCCTATGATGTGTTCTGCTGTCCTCACCACTCCTTTAAGGGCCTTGCGGTCACAAGCAGTGCAGCTGCCATACCAGGCAGTGATGCAGCCTGTTAGGATGCTCTCTATAGTGCATCTATAGAAGCTGGTGAGGATAACAGGAGGTATTCCAAACTTCTTGAGCCTGCGCAGGAAGAAGAGACGCTGACGGGCAGATCTCACAATCATGTTGGTGTGAAGGGACCAGGTGAGGTCATCAGAGAGGTGTACGCCGAGGAACTTAAAGCTGCTGACATTCTCCACTTCATCCCCGTTGATACTAAGGGGAGAGTGACCGCCCTTCTGCTGCTTCCTGTAGTCCACAATCATCTCCTTCGTTTTGCTGGTGTTTACACAGAGATTATTGTTGTGGCACCACTGTGACAGAGCGCTTACCTCGTCTCTATAGGCAGTTTCATCTCCATCTGTGATGAGGCCTAGGATGGTAGTGTCATCAGCAAATTTGAGGATGAGGTTTGTCATGCGTGTACAGGGAGTACAGGAGGGGGCTGAGAACGCATCCCTGGGGGGCCCCCGTGCTCAGGGTCAGCGTGGCCGAAATACTATTACCCACTCTCACCACCTGCGGTCTGCTCGTCAGGAAGCCCATTATCCACTTGCAGAGATGAGAGTTCAAACCCAAATCTTTGAGCTTCAGGATGAGTTTGGCTGGTATGATTGTGTTGAATGCCGAGCTGTAATCTATGAACAGCATTCTCACATATGTGTTCTTACTGTCCAAGTGTGTGAGAGCAGTGTGTACTGTTAATGCAATGGCGTCATCTGTGGATCTATTGGAACGGTATGCGAACTGGTGAGGGTCTGTATTGGCTGGAAGCGTAGAACAGATGTGAGTTTTGACCAGCCGCTCAAAGCACTGGGAACTGGAACAATTATGGTTTTCTTAAAGCATGTTGGAATCACTGACAGTCTTAGGGAGAGGTTAAAGATGTCTGTGAAAACCTCAGCCAGCTGGTTGGCACATGCTCTAAGTACACGATTGTGTAGACCATCAGGACCTGGTGCCTTGCGTGGGTTAACTGCCCTGAAAGATTTCACCACCTCAGACAGAGAAATGGTCAGAGTGAAGCTCTCCTGATCTTTTGGGAGATTTTCAACAGGGGAGGTGTTATTTTCCTCAAAACGAGCATAATGTGCGTTAAGCTCGTCTGCAAGTGAGGAGGGTGACCCCCTGTCCCGGCTCATACCTCCTTTATAATCAGAGATGGTGCGCAGTCCGCTCCACATACGTCTGAGATCAGAGCAGAGGAAGTTGGATTCAACTCTGTCCCTATAGTTCCGTTTTGCTAGCCTGATGGTCCTCTGAAGGTTATATCTGGCCTTGCTTTCTCTCATCGTCTAGCTTGAGCAAAACTATTTGAATGAACTCAAAAAAGCTACTACATTTCACAGGATAGCTCAGATGTAGGGCATAGATTAGCACAAACAAACACACTAGTGCATCAGTCCATGAATGATGAGTCATTACAACCTGATCCTCAAGCACAATGAACACTTGGTGTGGTGAGAAAGGAACTCCAGCAGGCACCTCTTCTTCATCCACATCAGCAACCAGAGCAACTGCACCTTCATAAAACTCCATTTCATTCTGAAATATAACAGTGTGCAATATTATCAAACAAAAATATCCGTCAAAGACAAAAAAGAGTGAATAAAACACAATCAGCTATGTTTTTTTAATTAATTCTGACATTTTTTTATTGCAATGG
The DNA here is from genome assembly GCF_052324685.1 of Brachyhypopomus gauderio. Classification (NCBI taxonomy): domain Eukaryota; kingdom Metazoa; phylum Chordata; class Actinopteri; order Gymnotiformes; family Hypopomidae; genus Brachyhypopomus; species Brachyhypopomus gauderio. Next base: position 20,586,551 of record NC_135221.1, on the reverse strand, counting down.
ATTATTGAGGTTTATTGCCCAATTATACCATACCTTGCATGTTTTGAAGATACCTGAAGAATCCTCTTTGAGGTAAATGGGTAGGCCGGCCAGGGCTGCTGTTCTTCTTGCATGAATGTCATTTTTGTCCTTAAAGGATAAAAATAAATCATGACAATGGGAACTATCATGCTACTGATAGTGTGAATGTAATTTGAAGTACCTGTTTCTCATATGCCAACAAAAGCTGGTTCATCTTTTCACCAACCCGTCCAGTTTCATTCTATTTGTAAAGTCCAATCAGCTGACCAGCATATTCATCCAATGCAGCATAAAACACATGTGGCAGGTGCTGATTGGTAATCCGGTGAAATTCACAGTAGAGCTGAGAATTAGCAAAAAAACCTTGAGATTAAAAACAAACAAAAACATTGCATACTTGATGAGCACTACATTTTAATCTGTACTTACCTGTGTCTCATTAAAGAGTGCTGGCCATCTTTCTTTAAGTTCTGACACAGGAGGAGAAGTTGTGATTATCTCTTCTCTCCTGAGGGCAAAGGTGCGCATCATGTGCTGATAAATAAGAGGGATGTCTCTTTCAGCAGAGGTCTTCTGGAACTCTTCTACCATCTCAATCCTCCTGGTCTCCAGATACTCTTTTGTTTCTCCAGAAGGATAACTGGGAAGGAAGTTGACCTCACCTCTCCTAGGTCTTTTAATATTAGCCCTTGGTGCAGCAACTTTTGGGTTTGTTCTGCTGCATTTCCCAGAATTTACAGCTACATCTTTGATGCCAGCTTTAGCCAGCTTCTTTCGTTGGTTTCCTAATTTATGTCTCAGACTATTCTTCCACCCTTCCCACCCAGTGTCAGAGTTCTCCTTCAGGCAGGGATGTTTTCGAACTAAAGCTTCTGCAGCCTTGCCAATTTGTGTGCTGCTAGGATATGCTTTTAGTTTATAGATTTCGTCCCCCATTGTCTCAAGTATGTTGTGTTTTTGATCTCTAGGGAGTCTAATTACTTTCCCATCTTTTTCATATGCTGCATTACCTTCCCTTAGCACATGTTCCACCTCATAAGAAAATGTTGGAACAATAAAAACCTCTGGCCACTGACTACTATGCTCAGGTGTGTCTGTGCTCTCAGTGCTATCAGTCAGAATGATTGTGTCATTGGTGCTAGTTGAAATCCATTCCAGCTCAACTAATCTGACCACTTTGACTGATGCTGTGCTTGGCAGGTGTTCTATTTCAACCAAATTACACAATGCATGATCAAAATCTGGGTCATGAAACTGGAGCCGAAAGTCAAAAGTCAATTTTAGCCTAGTTTTGATCTCATCTATGAGTGCTTGTACACTGCTTAGGCGAGATGACAAAATAAGTCTTTCAGCATCATCTGTATCGAGGATGACCCTCAGCTTCAATCTCTCTATTGCCTCCATCCAAGGTTGCAGTTTCTGTAACATACAGGGTATCAAATATTAATAATATAAAAATAAACCAGATTCGACTATTAGTCGACTAAAGGGAAAAGCTGACGAATCTGATTCGACTATGAAAATCCTTAGTTGAATATACCCCTAGAATTCACCCAATTGCAGAGACTGATTAACAATCGTTATTTGCTTCATTTGCTAATGAGCTCAGAACCTGCTTGAAAAAGCATGTTGGTAAAGGGTCCAGTTCACAAGTAGAGAATTTTAGTGATGAGATCACATCAAGTAGTGTTACCATGTCAACTTCTTGGAAATAAGACATATTAAAGTTAGGCTGAGTAACTGATGTAAGGGTTGATGGTCTATTAGTGCTTGTTGCTATGTTCTGCCTACTAGTAATCTTGTCCCTAAAAAATATAGCAAACTCCTCACATTTTTCAACTGAAACAGTCTCAGGGAAGCCACAGGAGGTGGGGTTTACTAGCTGATCTATGCTTTTGAACAAGACAGCTGAGTTATTATTGGATGAATTGATTAAGGTAGAGAAATAGTTTTTCCTTGCTGATTTCACTTCACTGTTGTAATTCTGCAATGTTGTTTTATAAATATCAAAATGTACTTGCAATTTTGACTTTCGCCAACATCTCTCAGCCTGCCTACAATCTTGCCTAAATTTTACAATAGATGGAGTGTTTCTCCAGGGCTTCTTAGTTTTACCAGAGATTATTTTAGTTACCTTTGGTGCCACAGCATCAATACAGTTCCTAACTCTGTGTGTGAATACTTCAACTAGCTTATTCCCATTTTCTGAGAGAGGAGGGAGGGACTGTATCATGTCTGTGAAGGCCACGGCACTGCCAGCACAGAGATAACGATTGGTTATTGTGTGCTTTTCACTGAGTGTTCTAGTAGATAATGACATATTGAAAAATACACCAAAATGATCAGAGATTGCAACATCAGTAATTTCAGTATTATTAACCTCTATACGTTTAGAAATGATCAAATCTAAAATGTGGCCATGCTTATGAGTTGGGCCTGATACATGCTGTATGAGATCGAAAGAGTTAAGCATCCTCATGAATTCTGAAGTGATTGGATTTGTGGATATATCCATGTGAATATTAAAATCCCCAGCAATTAAAACATAATCAAAATAAATTAAAATCCTTAAAAGCATTTCTTCAAAATCTTCAAGAAAATCTGCATGTAGTCTGGGAGGATGATAGATAATCAAAAGAACTGAATAAGTACTGTTGAGTTGTACTGCCAGATATTCAAACAGGATGTTCCCCTAATGAAATCTGCTTACAGCGGAATGCTTTATGGTAAAAACATGCAACACCACTACCTCTCTTATTTACTATGGAGACATTAAAATAGTTAAAGTCGGGAGGCGAAGCTTCATTTAGCACTATTGCTCCATTGCTATCAAGCCAAATCTCTGTTAGAAAAAGATTTCCATCAGTGGGGAGTCTTCTGAATTCTCAAAGGTGGTTTCTTCTTCCTCTGGCAGGGTGTGTTTAAATGCTGCCACCATGTTGCTCCCATTGTCTGTTATTACTGTGAAGATTTTCTCATTTGGTATGCCCCATTCTTGCATACATTTATCCACACATGCTTTGATTGACTGTGCAGTGTGTGGGTGGGCTATTTGTTCAAGGGCCAACAATGTGTGTTCTGGTTTATTTTGTTCAACACAAAAGTAGCATGAACTTATAGCCAGGAATGACGCCGTGAGCCCTGTTTTTGTCCACAGGTCAATGCCAACAGAGACCTTCCGGACAGCAGCCAATCTTTTTCTAAATTTTTGTACAGTATTTCACCTTCATAATATTTGTCTATCAAATTGCTTACTTTAGTTTTCTTTGGAACAGTCAGCTTCCTATCTATTGTTTCCATCATAAGAACAAAGTCCTCATCTTCAACTGTAGTAACTGATAATGCAGTACACCCAATCCATTTGGCTATAGCCTCCTCTTTTGTCTGTTGTTCTTTAGAGTCACTTTTGTACTTTGAAGTACTTAGAAGAGCTGCTGAATTATTCTGCTGGGATGCTATCACTTTCTTTGCATTCTGTGGTCCACTTTAGTCATCTGAGGTCCTCCGTAACTGCAAAGTGAATACGAGAAAACTGTTCTTTTATCCTTGTACCACCTTTTTATATTATCTCTTATTTATTTAATAATTGTTACTAGTGCTGTCAAGTGCTGTTAATCTAATTAAATGACATGCTCTGTGATTAACTAATCTAACTCATCACTTTTTACACAGTATTTTTAATTGTGCAATTCCAATCAATTTTACCATAACAGTAAATTAATGAATAAATAACTGGCATAGACCTTCATTCCACATTTCAATTCCACATCTCTTTATTTTAGACACACAACATACCAGACATCTGTAGGTCACAGTGTTTACTAAAGCCACACACTGCACATTATGTGCACTAATAAAATACTAACTAATAAATAAAACTAACTATTTATTATAAACTAGTAAATAAAACTAACAAATCTGTTTCGTGCACTTTTTAGGGTGTATGGAGAGATTTGGGACATGATAACGCACATGGTTGGAGTTAGCTAGTTAGTTTCCAGACTCTGGCCTGGACACACTGTTCCCCACACACCTGATCCAACTAACCATTAACCATCTGACCATTACCACCTTACTGAGTTAATACAGCGTTTACAGTAGGACATGCTCTAAACTGATTTTATTTTCTCTAAACACAAACGTTAAACTTGGAAAAATATTTTACCCTGCATGATATTAAATGCTTACCTTTGCATGGAGATCTGGGTGACTTGCTTGCAGATGCCTTTTAAGATTTGTCATGTTTTTACCTGAGATAGTCACTCCACATTGTTTACATTGTTTTGTTTTTCACGACGTCAAATGAGAAATGTGTCCATACATCGTCTCTTCTCTTTCTGCCTGCTGACATTGTCTAGATAATTTGATAATCATGAATAACGAGAGTTTACAGGCTGATACAGTCTTCTCGGGCTCAGATCAAATGTGCGCAATTGTTCGTTGCAAGTGTTCCTGCCTCTCCACAAACGCCGAAGTAGTTATGATTGGATGTTTTCCTAACTTGTCCTTTTTCAAAACTAAATCAGTTCTGATTGGATGTCGTTCCTGCCAAATATTTTCGTTTCGTTGTTATTCGTTGACGAAAGTGTCAATTAATTTCGTCATAGTTTTCGTCCTTTTATGTGGTTTTTATTTAGTTATCGTCTCGTTTTCATCATGAAAAAAACAAGACGAAATGAACACTGGTACGGACTGGTGCTTCTGCTTCTCCATCTGCATACGTTCCATGTTCTCCCTCAACTGTTGGTTCTCCTGATCCTTCAGCTTGTCCTGAAGCAGACACTCCTCCAGGCGTTCGTCAATCTGCTTTAAGATGTGGTTTCTTGACCTCATCTTCTTGTTCAATCCTCAGAGCATTAGCCCTTTCGAGCAGGTACTGAGCACGCTCCCTGGCCTCCTCCTTGGCACTAGGACCCTGGTTGCCGGGAGAGGTCTGCCTGACGCATCTGAGCCTTCTACTCCTTCACTGCATCCTACCAGGCACGCAGAGAAATAGCAGCAACAGCACAGGAGGAGAGAAATAATGCTTTTGTTATTACAGCCATTATCAGCCTTCCTTCCTTACAATTTCAAAAACAGCCATTCTAACATAAGCAGTAACTCACATTCAGTCCTTTGTAGGAAATCTGCAATCATTCACCACCAGAAATTGTCAGTATAGCAAACTGGGCTCTTATTACATACTAAATACTGACCCACATCTTGCTCAAAGTCAAAGTCAAATTTATTTATAAAGCGCTTTTCACAACACGTTGTCACAAAGCAGCTTTACAATCGTATGGGGATTAGGAAGAAACCTCGGGAGGACCAAAACTCAAAAGGGAACCCATCCTCCATTGGGCAACCCAGGGCAGCCAAGTCTGTGGTGCGCAGGGTGGTTCTACAGTTATAGTTAAGGTTCCTGTTCCCTGGCCAAGTAGTCACAGTCCCTTCTGTGCAGATGATGAGCATCAGATAGGAGTTAGCATCAGCACGTCCTCTTGCGGAAATCCCAGTACATCCACCGGCAAGCCAGAACATCTCCCAGGTGCTTGTAGGTGCTTGCATGCAATCGTCTTGGTAGAAGCATGGAAAAAGATAGACAATACAGACTGAGTGTGTGGACATCCATTTAAACCACCATTGATTTAAACATACATAGCTCATGTGCCAGTGATTAGCATGTGGCTCCGGCAGGCTAATCTATAGCAGCATAACTAAAGGGAGGGGTTCAGAGGTGACCACAGTCATGAGGGCTCACTGAGACATTGCTTTCCAGTCAAGTCATTGCCACAACTAGAGTGATGCCATGACACAGCTGGATGACAGCATCAACATCTCAGATTACCAGAAATCTCAACGTCTGGGGGCCCCCGAGCCCCAAACATTACAAGGGGAATATTAACTTCTAACCGTGGTCATGAAAACCCCTGCCCACTGCTATATAACACCTTCTAAGGCTGGGGGGTTATAATCAGCAATAGGAGTCTACCAATGTCACCATGCAATGCAATATCGTGGTTTAATGGAACTCGCATCAAACGCCAAAATCCATATAACAACATTCCAACACCCCCCTTTACGTTATCGGGGTGTGAGTGTCTTAATATGTACACACGCAAACTAATGAGAGAGAGAAAAAAAGAGTCTTTCCCAATGAACATTTGCAAATATCCGAGCAGGAGGGAGGGGAGAATCAGGTGGCGATATCTCCCGGGAGTACAATCTGAAAGAATCATGAGTCACGGCGGACTCCCGCATCCCGTAAGCTCACCAGTCCAGCATGGAAGGTAGAACGCGCAGGTAAACCGATCCGATATGAAAAATCCACAGTTCGGCGTATAACTCCCGTTGGGTGCATAAAAAGACCTAAAAGTCCAGGCGTGCATGCTAAAAACCCCTAATGAAACTGCGCTCTTCACGAATGAAAGTTTCCCCCACCAACGCTCAAACCATGCCTTCTACTCTCCTTCCTCTTCCTCTTAATTCCCTTGGAATAAACTGGGGTAGTCCCATGACGTCATGAGTGGGATATTCTGGTGGGCCTTTTGCTGAAAGCGGATTATCAAAATATAAAACACTTCCTCACAAACAAACAAAAACATAAATACAGAACTATAATGCGATCTCTATGCTGTGTTCGTCACAGATTGAATGCTTGATTAAATAGGTGAGTCTTAAGTCTAGATTTAAATATTGGAACTGTATCAGAATCTCGGATTAGCGCTGGAAGGCTATTCCATAATTGAGGGGCTTTAAAGGAGAAAGCTCTGCCTCCGGCTGTAGTCTGTAGAACTAGGAGAAATCCAGCATTTTGGGAGTGCAAAGGGCGAGATGGGTTGTAGTAAGCAATGAGTTCACTCAGATATTGTGGGGCAAGACCATTTAACGCCTTATAGATTAACAGAAGAATTTTTTATTCAATTCGATGTTTAATCGTGTAGTATAGTTATAGAGCCCGCTAGGGGGTGCTAGAGGAGAGGAGTGAAGGGGAGAGAAGAGGTGTAGCGGGAGCACATGAAGAGAGAGAATAAAGGAAAATAACTTTAAGTAATCAACAGGTCTCATTATTGAACAACACAACATTTATGGCGACGAGGATAAACAAAGAATCAAGACACATTGAAGTGAAGAGAAGAACGACACGGATTTAACGTTCCGAACCGACTTTAGAAACCTTAGGACCTGATTGCATTTTGTGAGCTAGCAGCGTTAGCGTGATCTGCACAACGAAATGGCGGACGAGCCTACGGGAAATGCTAATGGACAAGCACAGCCAGGTGGGAATACGATGGTACAAATATTACCACCCAATTCTTTGAATATGGGAGTAGCAGATCTGTACACGGAATATAAACTGTGGATGGACTCTTATAAGATTTTCGAAATTGCCAGTGGATCCATACACAGCACGGATGAGGTGAGAAGAGCTACTTTGCTGCATTGTATAAAAACCTTTGTCCAACGTATTTTTGCAGACAATAACCGTGCTGGACAAATACTTTACACCACGGAGAAATGTAGTGCTCGAGAGGCATAAATTTAGACAGAGAACTCAGGCTCAGGACGAGACTATTGATGCATATGTAAATGCACTCCGGGAACTGGCCAGATCGTGTGACTTTGCAGGGCTAGAATCAGACATGATACGGGACCAAATTGTGGAGAAATGTGCAAATAGAAGGCTTTGTGATAAGCTGTTGCAGGAGGATGGAATTACATTGGAGAGAACACTTACAGTAGCAAGAGTTTTTGAAGCTGCACAAGCAGAAGCCAAAACGCTGTCAGACGGCAATAGACTAAAGGACAGTACTGTGAACTTTACCAAAGACAGACACACACAGCCTCAACGGTTTGAAAAGAAGGGCCCTGTCAAGAAAGGAGATTGTGATGAGGAAAACAATGTATGTTACAGATGTGGATTGACTAACCACAAGGCAGATGACTGTGGGGCCAGAACAGCTAAATGCATGTATTGCAAGAAAGTGGGTCATTATGCACGAGTTTGCAGAAAGAAGACTACGGACAAAGAGAGTGGTTATGGAAACACTGATCTAAAACAAAGAAAATCAGAGTCAGGCAGGACCAAACCAGAGAGACTGAGAAATGTCGATGAATACAGCTCAGACGATTCTGACGAGTTTTTTTATTCTGTTGACCCTGAAGGAAAAGAACCAATACGGATTAATGGACAAATAGTGCGAATGGTAATAGACACAGGAAGTAGTAGTAACTTTATATCTGACAGTCTTTACAATAGACTTTTCAAAACAAACACAAAGCTGAAATTAACAACGAAAAAGTTTTATGCATATGGACAGAAAACACCATTACCATGCATTGGATTTTTCGAAGCTGAATTTTACTGGAAGGGAAACAGAATGAAGGACGATGTCTATGTGATCAGAGGCAATGCTGAGCCACTGTTAGGACGGAAGTCCAGCTTTACACTGAACATACTGAACAAGAGAGAGACAGTCAGTGCAGTACAACAGTCTCAAAGATTTCAGAACCTGTTTAAAGAATATGGAGAACTATTCAAAGGATTGGGAAATGTAAAAGGGTACACACACAAGATAACAGTAGATAAGTCTATACCACCTGTGGCACAGAAATTAAGACAAATTCCATATCACTTGAAAGAAGCTGTGAACCAAGAATTAGACAAAATGCTTGAACAGAACATAATTGAAGAAGTAAATGAAGGATCTGAGTGGGTTTCGAATTTACTGCTCACGCCAAAGAAAGATACAGCAGAGTTGAGGCTCTGTGCAGACCTCAGAGAGGTGAACAAAGCGGTGATTAGGGAAAGACACCCAGTACCGACTGTAGATAGCATTCTCCAAGCAGTTCAGGGATCTAAAGTCTATGCAAAACTGGATGCAAGGAAAGGCTTCTGGCAAATTGACTTAGATCCAGAGTCAAGACACCTGACCACATTCATTACACACCGAGGTTGCTACAGGTACAAAAAGGTACCATTTGGATTATCATCAGCACCAGAGGCTTATCAGAAGGCTATGGATTTATTGCTTAGTGGTATGCCGGGAGTAGTGTGCTACATGGATGACATGGTCTTATATGCAGATGACGAGGAACAGCTAGAAGAAAGACTGAGGAGAGTGTTCAAAAGATTTCAGGAGAGAGGACTGACACTTAACAAAGACAAATGTGTGTTAGGATTGAATCAGATTGAAATACTAGGTCATGTGATCTCAGGAGAAGGAATAAAGCCTGATCCAAGAAAAGTGGAAGCAATAAGCAAGGCACCAAGACCCGAGAACATTTCACAACTACGTTCATTTTTAGGTACATGTGGATTTTTTATGAAATTCATTCCAGATTATGCAAACATGTCCGAACCACTCAGGAGACTGACACGAAAGGGTGAAGAATGGCAGTGGACCACAGAGACTGAAAAGTCTTTTAAAGACATGAAAAGAGCACTGGTAAGTCAACCATGCCTAGCTTACTTCAAGTTAGACACACCGACCACTGTAATTGCTGATGCCAGTCCAATAGGATTAGGAGCTGTTCTACTTCAAAAACAGTCCACAGGACAAAACAAACCAATAGCATATGCAAGTCGCTCTCTAACTGCCACGGAAAGATGATATTCACAAATTGAACGAGAGGCTCTTGGATGTGTTTGGGCTGTAGAGCACTTTAGAACATACCTATGGGGCGGCAAGTTTACCATACAAACAGACCATAAGCCACTGATCTATATGTTCAATCCAGAAAAAGCAACAATGTTGCCACCACGAATTCAGAGACTGGGGATGAGACTGCATCCATTTGAATACAAAATTGAACACGTGGTAGGTAAGTGTAACATAGCAGACTCTCTCTCTAGACTGCCCTTGTCTGCCGCAGAATGTAGTAAGTACGTTGACATGGAGTACATGGAGAGGGTACTTTCCATACTCGCAAGTGAAGTACCAGCCATGACACTCGAGGACATCAGAAAAGACACACAAGAAGACGATACTCTGAACCAGGGGTCACCAACCTTTTTGAAACTGGGAGCTACTTCTTGGAGACCAATTATTGCGGAGGGCTACCAGATGGGAATTCGCATCAATCTAACGAAAAGTTGTTGAGCGGGGGGGTATCAATTGCTAAGCGGGAAGACCGCTAGCAACTGCGGACAATCTATAATAGTAGTAGTAGAACATAAACGATGCAGCGCTTTGATGCATGGCACTATAGTGAGCTATTTTTAAAACAAGCCCAACGTGGTGACCCCTGCTCTGAACCAACTTATATCAATTATTGAGACAGGACAATGGCCAACAAACATGACGGAGGAGTTGCAACCATATAAGAGATGTGCAGAGGAAGTGTCGACCCACAACGGACTGATCCTTGGGGCCCACAGGATTGTGCTGCCCAAAAGCAAAACAAAACAGGCCATGAACATTGCACACGAAACACACCAAGGAATAGTAAGGACAAAACAGTCTTTGAGAAACTAATTTTATTGGCCTAATATGGATATTGACATTGAAAGATTGGAGGTAGTGGCTGCTAATGGAAGGCAATTTGTGTCCACTCTTTTTGACTCTTTTCTGAAAACCTGTGGAATCAAACATATCAGAGCATCCCCTTACTATCCAAAGAGTAATGGCAAGATTAAGCGCTTCCATCGCTATCTGAAGAAGGCTTTCAGAATCAGTAAGTGTGAAGGAAAGCGTTGGACAGACGAACTGTCAAAGATCCTGATGGCGTATCGTACAACCACCCACAGAGCATCTGGGGAAACCCCAGCTTATCTCATCTTTGGGAGGGATATGCGCAACAAACTACCTCATTGGGGAGAAAAAGAAAATGAGAACAGAGACATAAGAAAGCATCATGATGAATATAAGAAGAAAATGAAAGAGTATTCTGACAAGAAACATGGAGCAAAAGAACATGGTTTTGAGGTCGGAGACATTGTATACATTGCAAATCTGGAGAACAACAAGTTGGATTCAAAATACAAAGGTGTGCGTTATGTTATAGTGAGGAGTACCTCTGACTCTTCCTTTGAGCTGGTCAACACTGAAAATGGAAGTAGAGTTATGAGGAATGTCAAACACCTCCAACATGCACCCATAATAGGGGAGGTCAACATCCCAGAACCAGAGACTCCGCACTTAGACATTAGGGCACCCGAGGATTTACTACAGCCACAACACTTGCCAACTGAGACTCCTCAAGAGACTGTCACAGTACCGGAAACCGCACTTGCAGATGAACTTACCACCAGATCTGGGAGGGTTATCAGGAAGCCAGCTCGCTACAGAATGTAGAATTGGAAAAAAAAAAAGAATTTGGGAAATGGTTTTGTTTTAGTAGTTAAGGTGGTTTAAACGTGTTTTATTATGTGAGGTTCTATGTTGGAAATGTTACTAGGCCACAATATGTTCAATTTAGTTTGGCTAGAAGTTAAAATCCTACAAGGGAAGGAAAATGTAGCATAGTTATAGAGCCCGCTAGGGGGTGCTAGAGGAGAGGAGTGAAGGGGAGAGAAGAGGTGTAGCGGGAGCACATGAAGAGAGAGAATAAAGGAAAATAACTTAAAGTAATCAACAGGTCTCATTATTGAACAACACAACAAATCGGAAGCTAGTGTAATGCTGTGAGAGTGGGACTGATATGATTGAATTTTCTAGCCTTAGTTAGGACTCTAGCATTTTGTACAAGTTGTAGCTTCTTTATGGACTGTTTAGAGCATCCAATTAGAAGACCATTACAGTAGTCCAATCTTGACAAGACATGGACATGGACCAGCTTCTCTGCATCAGCTAACGAAAGTAAATGTCTCAGCTTGGAGATATTACGTAAATGGAAAAAGGCAGCCTTAGTGACGTTGCATATATGCGTGTCAAATGAAAGATCCGAATCAATAGTGACACCTAAGCTTTTTGCGGTAGATTTAGGAGTTACTGAAACATGCACTCAAGGTTCACAGGACCTTGTGTCTTAGAAGAGAGTTAAGAAATGCATTATCACAGCATGATGCAGAAAAATTGGTGCATGCCTTTCTTAGCTCCAGATTAGACTACTGTAACTCATTACTGTCAGGATGCTCAAATAAGAATCTAAATAAACTTCAAATAGTTCAAAATGCCGCAGCCAGAGTTCTGACTAGAACTAGAAAATGCAATCATATCAGATCAGTCCCATCAGCCCTGCATTGGCTCCCAGTTAAATTCCGTATTGATTTTGAAATTCTTCTATTGACTTATAAAGCACTGCACGGGCTTGCTCCTGATTACCTCCAGGAACTTATTTCCTATTATGAACCCCCACGTCCACTAAGATCACAGGGTGCTGGCCTCTTATTAGTTCCAACAATTAATAATGTAACAGCAGGGGGAAGAGCCTTTTCTTATAAGTTTGTTGACAGTGCAGTGGATGGATGCCAATGTCTCAGAATGCTCCCAAGTCTATGTTACCTTCTGGTTCTGCCTTTTCCGCTAGACTGTAATAATTTAATTTGATGCCAGAGTTGCTGCCACACTCCAGAAATGTTTATAATAATTTCTTCTCGATCTATCCTGGGCCAGCCACCTCCTGCATAACCAGATATGATGGAGGATCAACCTATTGCCCTGACTTACCAGTGTGGATGAAGGATAAACCCACTACACTGGCCTCTCTCACCGTCCTCTGCTATGACTAACATTTAGGACTGAACAGGAATTACATAAATAACTCATGTATACACACCAAGATGGACTTTATTTATCCCTCACATCTTTTCTTTGTTTGTCTCTTTTTGAATTGTTCATTGTGACCGGCGTCAGCCAGAGGAGGATGGGTTCCCCCCCTGAGTCTTGGTTCCTCACAAGGTTTCTTCCTCATGCTCTTAGGGAGTTTTTCCTTGCCACTGTCGCCCTTGGCTTGCTCACAGGGGGCTTGGACTCGGACAATTGTAAAGCTGCTTTGTGACAACAACTGTTGTAAAAAGCGCTATATAAATAAAATTTGATTGATTGATTGATTGATTGATGAGGCCCTCTAGTGGCCAGAAGGGTGCATGCCAGCCGCTTTCATCATAGTGTCTCTGAAGCAAGCAGAGTCAGTATAGCTTGTTTGCTGTGCACAAGGAACGCAGGAATGCAGGTGCAGAAAGTAGACAATAATATTACCATCTTTCCTTATTGTTATCATTTATTAAAAACTGCTTTAATTACCTAAGCTGCCCAAAGTCTTTAAAAATGTATCACTCTATTAGGGGTGTATTCAACTAAGGATTTTCATAGTCGAATCTGATTCGTCAGCTTTTCCCTTTAGTCGACTAATAGTCGAATCGGGTTTATTATTATTTTTTTATTTAGAGCACCTTAAACGGGATCCCGTTCTCATTCAGGACATTTTACCTCTTCAAAGTAAAAACCTAAAACAGTCAGATAAATGAATAGGCTAAACATGGTAGGTTGGCTTTATTCAGCTTTTATTTATTTACTTATTTATTTTTTAATGAAACGTTAGAGAACATTAACCGTTAGTGCGCATTGCGCATATCGAACTGTCAGACAGGCACTGTGCAAAATGTCAAAAATATTTTAAATAAAATATGCCTGCCTGAAAATATTAAACAATTGCCACACAACAGCAAAAAAATACAAGGAAAGGTTCAAGTAACGGGGTTTAAAAGCAAACAACAACAAAAAATGTTTATAGGCCTACTTACCGAGACGCACCGCGACGAGACGACACGACTGAAACTACAAACGTTTTTTTTCGCCTTACGTGTTTTAAATGGTACGCCATGTTGGTTGTTGTCGTGCGAAATGAAAGACGTTGATGACATAACTTGCACTTTACTTTGTTTGATTCATCTTTGTTTTTCAAAATACTTTAAGTTTTTTAGTAGCCATTATAATCTCGGCAGATGCTGCGCGTATTCTGTAGCGTGTTCAGCTCCGCTCGTTTGGATTGTGCAACAGCAGGGTGTGATTTATTAATGTGTAGTAAGGAAGACGCCTATTGTTAATGCGTAAACATCATTTTTAAATATTTATTAACAGAAATTAGGATTATTTTATTTGACAAAAGGTTATATATAACGAAAACAAACACATTTCATGCAACAACTAATGCTTAGCTGCATCCTTGGGCACCTCCATGCAGTTAGTATGGTACATTCGACTATGACGTTCATAGTCGACTAGGGGGTATAGTCGACTATAGTCGAATCAGCGACTATTGCAGGTCACCCCTACACTCTATATTTGCCAACTGCTGACTAATAGGTGTTTGAGGGAATGCATGAGATGGGCATGGGAGAGGATCTGTACTATGATTAGATCAAAGGAGTTGGGACGAGATCTCTACACAGTGTCATGGGTCCTAGTAGTTTCTTTGTGTGATTTTGAATGAGTGTGACATGTTGCATGTAGGAGGATGCTCCTCTATAAAACTGAAGTAGCAGGGGAATCTTAACAGGTCTTTAATGTTTTGGTGATGTTAAAGAATTTGTTGCATCTGGTCCTACATCATCATCACGTCAGAGCTTCATGATCACTCCTGAAATATGCAAATAAGAATACACGTTGGTTATTTCTCAAAATGTACTGAAGCTCTTCCTGTGTGAGTGAAGCACCTTGGCCATGTGGTGATGGCATGTAGAAGTGACACCCATGTAAATAGGAGGGTTTAAACCCTCTCTCCTGCTGCTCGGACAAGAACCAATTATTTCAGTGTTTGCAGTGTTGAGGGTAGAGAATAGGGAGGTATAAATCTCTACTGGTGATGACAGATAAAAAATTAAGGTTATATCATCTTAAATGAATATGCTGATTTCAGGTATAAAATCAATGCTGTTCCAACTATTGCCAATGTATGGGGGTGTGGAGAAAAACGATTCTTAATTAATTATCTCCTACGATTGGACGACAGAAACAGACAGGAGTAGACCTGAACTGAACTGAGCAGATGTGTAGCCTGTCTTGTTAAGTGTGGATGTAGGTGCTTACATGTGTATCCTCACTTGGACCTGGCATGGAGTTGGGTTTAGGGGGATACTGCTACTTCCCCACCTGGTCCACCTTCCATAGGACCACGTTCTTCTCTCCAGCCCCACTGGAGACAACAGCAAAACAGGAGCAGCTGGAATTCAGCCAGTTCTCTATGTGTTTTAGTAAATGTACCTCAGTTAGAAGGTGAGCTACTACCTTTGCATGTAGAAGAGCAGGTAGGCTGTTCTTGCCCTGTGCTTAAGGATGGCCGGCTCAATCATTTTTGAAACCTTTCAATCATTGAATGTTAACCAGCTCTCTCCGTTCTCCTCAGATACGTCACTGATCAGTGCCCGGTCAGGGTAGCAAGATGTCATTAGTCACTTTAGTTTATACTCTATGTTTGTGGATAATGTCAGAGTACTCACCACTGTCCATGCTGCCACCCAAATGAGACACCACAGCGTGGTGTAGGTGTCCGTGGGAACATTCCTGCAAAATAAGCACATCTGTTTTTTCATATGATTAAAATAAGAATGCATCTTAGATCGTTAATATGGGTCTCTCATGTCTCTCTATGTCTCTCAGCCTGTCTTTCTCAGTCTCTCTGAGCATCTCTCTCTTCTTTTCATCTCTCTATCTCTTTCCTCACCAGTGGGCTGACGTGCTGTACTTTCTCTCCCTGTCCTTCTCTGCTCTCATTGACTACTAATGGGTTAAGAGAACTACATCATTATGGCAGGTACCTATAAACGTAGAGAGGCAGTAAATCCAAAATTTAACTGATCACTGTAGGAAAATGGCTGATTTTACCTTGTTCTGGCTGAGAGCTTTTCCCCAGATTATCCTCCTGCTTTTCATGTGGTTTGTTCTGGGTGTATGCTGGTCCACTGTGGACAAATCACAAAGCCATTCAGTAAGCATTTAATTGCTAATTGTGAAAGGGTGGACAGAGATGAGAGTGCGTATGCTCAGGCCGTTGTACAAGCTGACCTTAACGGTTGCCCGAGTGAAGCCACTCCTGGGAGGACAGAGAGGTCCAGCTCTGATGGGATGTCCATTAGGTTTGTTAGGTTCTGGCCCAGCATGTCAAACCGCTTAATGTGGAGGATCAGAACTCTGTTCCAAAAGGAAAAATCATATAAGAACTGTACGAGTTCACTGCTTTTAAACTCATTGTTTCTGGTCTTTTACATAAAGCGAGACTCAACGTGAGTGAGTCTGAAGAAGTGTGAAGAACTCCACCACTTCAGATGCCATGGTGGCTTGACCATTTGAACTCCAAAACCGTTGACTGAAAAAAGTTTTCACTGAGAGTGACAATGTTTAGGATGGCTCTCTAATTTAACACACTGGTAAAAAAATTTTGTCCTGTAGGGGTATGTGAGGTGACAGACCTTGAAGTAACTGTGTAGGGTGTGAGTCAATATAGAGGTGATTGAATTCCTCTACTCTGGAGCTCTGCAGTCCACAGCTTTCAAACACACACACCAATAATGGAGAGATTACAACCTTCACACAAAAATAACCCACATTATCCCATACTAAGTGTGTGCATACTTTCTGACAATGCACACTTTGAAGAAAAACATGTTAAGACCAGCTGATTTACAAGAAGGAGATGTGGGGATATAGCACAGAATAACCTGCTGCAAGTGCGCATGGATTTGAGGTGAAACTCAAAATTTGCCAGAGGGCAGTGTTGTGATTTTCATCTTAATCCCTTCATAGTTTGTTTACATTACAGTATTGAATCAACAGCTTATCATAATTTATATATTGACAAGTCATAAAGTATTAATCAAATCTCTAATATTAATCGCTATATGTTTTGCTTACATTATATTAAGGATCAAGTTGCTTGTTAGTAAGAATGTCGGTGTAAGCGCTTGTGTGGCACTTCCAATACTCTATGCGTTTGCAGTAGGTTAAAAATGGAATGTGTGTAAGAGAAGGCCCACTGTGACCTTATGTGGTGAGGCCAGGTAGTAAGACCTCACTTCCAGAATAGTGACAGCTGTAGGAACGTGCAGCTCCTATGTTTAGAGGAAAGCATATATAATGGTGAAGAGAGCAGACAGCTTCAGAGCTGCACATGGGGTGACATGATTAGGTAATGTGAGCTCTCCAGAGATCTCTGTAAATAAAGGGTTAAAAGACAAGACTGGTAATGTTTTCTTTTGCAATCAACGAACACGCTGCGCTAAGGTAAGAAAAGGTTAAAGCGCAACATTTTTGGTGACCCCAACGTGATTGCAAAATAGTTTTGGAACTTTTTTTCTTTCATCTAATGACTGACAGTTTGACCGTGCCGGCACAACAATAGTGGTAAAGCAGAACCTGTTAAAACAAATCTGCAAAATTTGAATTGCAACTAAATTGTGGTGAACTGACAGTATTTGGATGATTCTAAATTAAATCCAGTCTTGTCTAAAAAGGTAAAAGTATAAGTATACTATGGAAAAAGGGTTTTTAGTCCCTAAGGTAATTTATAGGGTTCGAGTCCCTACCGGCAAAATGAAAGCTAACAAGTTTTTGTGTAATAATTAGTGCTGTCAATTCCAGGTGCCGCGATTAAAAGTCCTCACCAGGATTTTGTTCAAGCTTGATAGATTTTCTAATTAGCCATCCAGGTAAAATTAGTAGAATCAACACAATCCAGGAAGCCTGAGCAAAATCCTGGTGAGGACTTTTAATCGCGGCACCTGGAATTGACAGCACTAGTAATAATGAAAACTAACAAGTTTTTATTTAAGGTTTATTCCGTGGTGTGGCGGCCGATCCGTTCTTTTGACGAGAGGAACGAGACATACGCAAGTTCGAGTCTTGCTAGCTAGGTATTGATATTAACCTTTGGATCCGAGGAGTCCATTTAATTTTATTTCGATAAAGCAAAAAGCCGGATAATGCACCTGAATTGATTGAGGATGGTAAAACCTCGCGGTGTCAGAATGGAACTCTCGTTCTATATTTAGAACTTCTGGGTGAGTATCTGTTTTTATCAACGTATGCAACTTGTGAGAAAATGCAAGTATTATAAACAGTTTTAAGTAGAATATAATGTTAGTTTTAAGGGTATGGAATACCTTAGTGGAACAGATGAATGTGACTAGTAAAGTGATTTATACTATTTAAGAATATCATAAGCAGTGTGATATTTGAAGGGCTGGCTGTTATGTGACAGTATGGGTGACCAACACAGAACCGTGTGTCCTCAGATGCAATTAATTTTAAAACATTAGAGTCCCGTATGTTATATGTGACTCCTCCCTCATTGGTATTTAATTTATTCAGGTTTCCCCTTTGGTGTGGTCCCACATATATTTAGTATCAGCTGTACCTTGTGTCTTTGGCGATTACGTTAAGTATTCATTTGCATAGTAAGTAAGGCTTTGCTGTGGGTCATTTTGTATAATTAAACCTATTGCATCTGTTTCTGTTCCATGCATTGTTTGCATATTGTATATAAGTTCTCCTTGTGTCTGGTCGGTAAAGCTTAGTGATCGTGCGTGGATATTTTCTCGTCCTGAGATTAAATTTCTCAATTTCGCACCCTCCCCTAGTCTCAGACTATACTTTGTGGCTTCATATATTGTCATTGTTTGAGTGTTGAATACGTTTCAGGCCAACCCTTAGTCTAAGACTACACTTTAGGGATCATAAATCAAGTCCGTGTCAGTCAAGTTCGTGTGTCGTTTATTGTGTTGAATAAGTTGGGTTCGCTATGCTGACAGTCTTTTTTATACTTTAAATGGTTGCTGGGTTTGTCCTGTTAATGACAGTTGTTTCTCTGTATCCCATATATATATTGGCTATAAGTCATCGGTTAAATTTCTTCCTTCATTGTTTAACAAATAGCGTAGTATGTGCTTTGTCTGAGGTGTTCTAGTTTTGACTGTAAGTGGATGTATTTAATTTCCTCATAATTTCTTAACGCTAGGTTATGTCATTTAGTATTGAAATCAGGATTGTTTGTACTAGTGGTGGGCCGTTAACGGCGTTAACGGCGGTCGTTAATTTGATAATCTTATCGGGCGATATAAAAATTATCTATCTATTAATAGATTTTTAAAAATCTATTCTTAAAGTTGGGTTGGGAACTGGGTCAAAATGGGTAAGCAAACTATGATGACTTTCAACTTGATAGTTTAGTTCGGCTGTATTCCTAACCAGATTGCACAGTAGGGTCGAGAACGAGTTTTCAAACCTGTGAATTACAAATCGTACGTGTTTACATGGATGCAGCCACGAAGTCGCCAGGTTTGCTTCATGGAAAATTCATTTTTAGGAACGTAAAGTGTTACCGGAGCGGAGCTCGGAGCGGTCGTTTTCTGCATGGTCCTAGCGCTAGATTCGTCGCTATTAAAATATTTCTTTTTATTAACCGTTAAAACTGCAGAGGACCAAAACCGGCTTTTGAAAAAGTACCCCCCAAATTATGTCCATGAGGTTAAATGTACTAAATGTTGGCTTACATTTCAAATATCATGTTTAGCTGAATAAACATGTTATCAACCCCTTTTAATGTACAGTATGTAGGCTTACAAATTCATGTTTAACTGAATAAACCGTTGAACACAAGTAGCCTACATTTTATTGAGCATGTTTTTCTTCAAATATCAAAGTAGAACAGCTTTCTCAAGCAGTCATTGATGCATTTTGGAAACAGGAGATGAGCCCCTGGTCTAATGCACCCTCTGTATTAAGAAACCCTATCTCAAAAACTGACTTTTAGTCATTACTTGGGTAGCATGCATATGAGCCATTTTAATATAGATTAATCTAGATTAATCTAGATTAATTTCAAGATTTCAGTGAGATTAATCTAGATTAAAAAAATTAATCTATGCCCACCCCTAGTTTGTACATTGTATGGGTTTTGTCCCTCCTCTGTATTTAGTAACTAAGTAATCAATCTTAGTTGAACGTCTTGAGAAATGCCTCAGCGCGTGCACCTGTTGCGTGAGGACAGTGTGCCTAGATAAGCAGACAAGCAACCAAAAGTTAAATTTCATTCGTGTATTTGCCTCCGCCTCTTAACCGAGAATTTACATTGCCGCAAAATAGACCAACTGGCTAAAGTGCGCACGTTTAACTCGCAAAATTATCAAACGAGGAAAAGATTTAGCTCTGTGACACATGTACAAATATTGTTTGCTAGGGGTTGTTCATAACCAACTAGAAGGAGTTGGGACTACACAGCAGATATTCAAGAAGATACACCACAGCCACCGTATGAGTTAAACTCGGTAATGCCCACTAACTAAGTTATCCAGGAATTAATATAAAAACAGGAATCGTACAAATAGATAAAATCGACGACGTGGAATTTAAAACGCGCAAGTTACCCTTGACACTGGATATTAGTATTTAAGGCTAAAAAAAGGGAACTCATGCCATGGAGTGAAGTGTGAACTGCGTTTTAAAAGAGACTTGGATGGAGTAGTTATAAATAGCACACACACATAGCGAAGTGACTTGAGTGAGGTAGACATGTCAGTGAAACGGTGAAGTATTTGGATAGCAAAAACTGGACAAGCTGACAGCAGCAAGAGAGCTTGGCTCTGGCAGACTTGTGGTGTTAATTATAGTAATAATAAATAACAATAAGAAAGAAAAAACCCGACAATTACAATAGGTTTCCCACACTACGTGTGTGAACCCTAATAAGTATTTGAAATCGTTTACACTGTGGGCCTTGAAAAGATAATCTAGGAAAGTAGCTTTTTGAATAATAGTCAACGTTTCCATGTTTTTTTCTAATGTTGGAATAGGTCTGTATGTTGTCAGTTTAATATGAGAAACCTGATGCCAGTTAAAGAGACTAGGAAATGTTAAATAATAATAATAATAATACTTTGTATTGGTATAGCACCTTTCTGTGACGGGCAGGGGTGAGCAACTAAAAGGAAGTGATCACGCCAAGTCTCAGGGAAAAAGGATGGTTTAATAGAAAGTGTGCAAACCAAAAACCCGTGCAATATCTCCAAATTAAGGATAAAATGACCAGCGGTCAACTGGTACAAAGACAAGACATATATAGGCAAATAAACTACCCTGAGGTGAGACGGATCACGGGCTCCGCCCACCTGAGGGACGCACATGACGTCACCAAACAACAACAACAGCTGCTGTGGACGGAGGCGGCCGGTAGGGGGCTGCCTCACCATGACACTTTCAAACATACATGCAACTCAAAGTGTTTTATAGAATAGACAAAAAAGAAAAATGTTAAAAGAAATGAAAGATAAAAGAAATCAAACATAATAAAAGAATGTAATAGAGTGACAAATTATAAAATAATATTGCAATAAAGAAAGTAAGATGGCAATTAGAATAAAGTTGGAGTTTCTTAATTAAAAGCAGATCTAAACAGGAAGGTGTTGACTCTTCTTGAAGCTGGGCAGAGATAAAATGTCTCTGAGCAAGCTGTTGCACTCTAACAGACCTCAGAGCACGGGGGTCCACCCCAGAGACCTCAATATGTCCCCTAAGTGTATTATTTTATGCAGTAGTATCCACAGTATGGGTTTAACCAAAATTTTAGAAGAAGGGGTTTTGGGAAGGGGCAAGGAAGGTCACAGTGATCTTGGCAACTTCGTTGTGGCAGGTGGGGTGGATGTTCTCTTTCTGTTCAGGAGAGTCATTGGACGAAGGAGAGTCCCCACAAAACCGTAGGATGAAGGAGGGCCAGAGGTCAGAGGTCCAGCACCAACCCTTCAGCAGCACCAGGGCAATGGCGGGGCCCTGATGAGAACTAGGACAGCAAAGCCACGGAAACCCTATGTTGTCCCTCACTGGCCGTACTCAAAGACTATCATTTCTGGCTGGAGAATATCAAAGTCTGCACAGAACTGTTCAAATGACTGTACAATGCGGCCAGCAGGCCACTAAACACAGGTTCCTGAGATCAAAGACTGCACCTGTTAACCTGTGGAAGAGACATTACAAATGCACTGTTCACAGACAGCGGACACCTGATGCACCTGATGTCCACAGACTGGCCTCCACGGTTGCTATCTACAGGGGTTTCCTGAAGTCTCACTCATGAGCCGCGAGGGGCGTCCACTCCCAGTTCATTTCCTGGCAGCCAGATCACTTTGATTGAACCTTTGTCCTGCCACCCGACCCACTTCATGTTATATTGTTGTATGACACAGCAGGGGATCCAATTCATGGGGAGGAATTTGAGGAACAGCTACAGGATCAGGTAAACTAGGTTATGTACTGGGGCCTGGATCAGGTAAACTAGGTTATGTACTGGGGCCTGGATCAGGTAAACTAGGTTATGTACTGGGGCCTGGATCAGGTAAACTAGGTTATGTACTGGGGCCTGGATCAGGTAAACTAGGTTATGTACTGGGGCCTGGATCAGGTAAACTGGGTTATGTACTGGGGCCTGGATCAGGTAAACTAGGTTATGTACTGGGGCCTGGATCAGGTAAACTAGGTTATGTACTGGGGCCTGGATCAGGTAAACTAGGTTATGTACTGGGGCCTGGATCAGGTAAACTGGGTTATGTACTGGGGCCTGGATCAGGTAAACTAGATTATATACTGGGGCCTGGATCAGGTAAACTGGGTTATGTACTGGGGCCTGGATCAGGTAAACTAGGTTATGTACTGGGGCCTGGATCAGGTAAACTAGGTTATGTACTGGGTCCTGGATCAGGTAAACTAGGTTATGTACTGGGGCCTGGATCAGGTAAACTAGGTTATGTACTGGGGCCTGGATCAGGTAAACTAGGTTATGTACTGGGGCCTGGATCAGGTAAACTAGGTTATGTACTGGGGCCTGGATCAGGTAAACTAGGTTACTGGGGCCTGGGGGGCGGCAACCCTGCAAAGCTGAGACATGCGCAACAGTGCTGGTAGATAATGGGAGATTCAGCCACTCCACACATCTAATTATCTTCACACCCTGGTCACATGGGTAAGGAGCAGGTAAGCATGATAAGGAAAATGAGTACAACAAGGCATCGGGTAACAACTAACTGAGTGTGAGCTAATTTAAATCACTAGTGTATTAAAATAACTTCATTTGACTAGTATTTTCCATCACAAAGAAAGACTTATTTTAAATTTAATTTATTAAAGTTTAATTTAATTTATTAAACTAAAACAGACATTGGCACAGGCAGTGGACTTAGCAGTTACTGATTAAAACTTATTATTCTTTTTAGAAGTTTCTGAAACACATTCCAGAATGATGTTTCAGTAAAAGGGGGGGATACACCTGTTAGACAACACCATGCACACAGCATGAAGCAGAAGTCGTACGTACAGAGTGACAAGATAACAAAAGGGGGTAAGCTGAGAGACAGAGGCAAGTAAGAGCCCATTAGATGGTTTGCAGGGCAGACCACAGGACCTAGAGCTATGTAAAATACAGGAAAAATTGACCCCAGAGAAAAAATTAAATAAAGAGATAAAATAAAATAGCATTGCTGAGTAAATATGGTAAGAAATAAGGAAGTCTGGAAAGGACCAAATGGGAAACAAATTTTACAGAATCTATTGATCAAACCAGTGTTAACTGAGGCACACAGGGTAGCATGTGGGTAGAAATAAATGAAGAAAATTTTGGTTGACTGATGGCACCTATACTGACATAATAGCAGACTGGACAGAGTAATGTGATATATGCATAACAGCTGTCATGCTTTAAGGAAAGGTCTGAGCAGGCTCCCTGGACCAAAGGAGCTAAGATAGGATATGATAATTCTTTGATAATCACTCAGTGGGGAAATTTGCATTGTTACAGCAGCAGAGAATTGTGTAAGGAAATACACATATGTAAGGTTCTGTACAAAATGCAATGAAAATAGGAGATGAAGTTCAGATTGACTATATGGGTATGGAAATACCAATACAGGACTAAGGTATTTGTTAATGACTGAGGATAAATTCTTATGTTGGGTAGAAGCATTTCCACCAGGCCAGAGGACTCCAAGTTGGTCTGCAAAATGTTGATAAAATTACTGGATACTGCACCATTGTATAATAAATTAAGTGTACTCGGATAATGGGATGCACTTCACTAGCAAGGAGCTAAAATTTGTGGAACAAAATTTGGGTTTGAGACACAAATATGGGTTGGTTTATCATTCTCAATCTCAGGGTAAATTGGAAAGGATAAATGGTAACAAAGGATAAAGGAAAAGATATGTGCACAAATGTATGTGTTTGTAATGTTGGCCAGAAGATCTTCAGTGAATTTTGTTACAGGATTCACTCCGTATGAGCTCATGACAGTGAGAAGTTTTCGGGGGCCCCCCAACGCGCTTGCGACATCCGACAGGAAAACCACAAGGTTGTACAAATAATGGTAAAATGCACTAAAAAGCTGTCTGTGAAGCTTATTCTGTCCAGGTGTAGGGAGGAGTCAGAATCAACGCCATGAGTAGATCTAACAGTCACCAAGTCATTGAGAAGACATCACACGCCATCCAATTGAAAGGCAAAGGAGAAATGTGGTATCACTTCAGCCAGTGCCGACCATCAGAACCACCCCTTGAGCGCGCAGAGATACAGAGCTCTCAAACAACAAGTTAAAATAACACTAGAGCTGGGGCATGTCAAAGGCCTAGTTTAACATTGTTTATTTGACTGTTTTTTGTTTGTTTCTGCATTATTATTAAAGTTGGCACCAATGTGATGATTATTATGTAACAGAATGTTAACGGGCCGCCCAATGGAGGATGGGTTCCCTTTTGAGTCTTGGACCTCCCAAGGTTTCTTCCTATTCCCCACCATCATAGGGAGTTTTTCCTTGCCACTGTCACCTTTGGCTTGTTCACTAGGGATCTGGACCCGTATGATTGTTAACCTTGTAAATCCTGTAAAGCGATTTGTGACAACATGTGTTGTGAAAAGCACTATACAAATATATTTGATTTGAATGTGAAGCCATAAAATGTTTGTCTCACCAGGACATTCAGGGGACTGCCCCCTGTGTATGTGGATCCATGGTGGGTCAAGGCCTTTATTGTCTTAATAGTAACTGCAAAACTGTTGTATTCCATGTGTAAGAAACTTAGTGTGATGCTTTATCAGCACCGTGATTGAACAGAGGGATCCTCAGGGACAAGCTATGATCTCCACACATGAGGAAGGTCTTTCCCCCTCCACAGCTCCTCGGCTAACTATGATGTCACTGTTGTATCATGGGGAGTCAGATGAGAGGGTAACATTGGAAGATATTTTGTGATCTCTCATTTATCAGAGATCAAGAGAGGGTTTGTTGTGATTTTGGGTTTTTGCTTAGCACTAGCATTAGCAACAATATATTTTGCTTACCATTAACATAATATAGTAATTAAATATAACTACTGGATTAGATGTGTTTAAGCTGTGAACCCTAAGAAGGGCCTTGGGAAATCATGATGTGTAAGGAGTTTCAAAGGGAAGATGACCCGGTCAACGGGAAGTTGAGGACCGCAGTGTTAGACTGATAAAGGAGAAGTACAACATACCGGTGTATGACAGCATCCCTTTGAACAGATATTCTAATATGTTGAAACAAATGGAAAAGTCATGTCTGCTTGAACAGCAAAATCATGTTTGCTCGAACAACAACACCATGTAAGGTATAGAAGAAGATCTAAGCGTTTGGGGGCGGAGAAATCGTATATAAAGACGGCATGTACAAACACTTGTTGGGTCTCTCTGATGTAAATGTTAGGATGTGAGATCCCCAGAGATATCTCTGTTTTAATAAAGGCCTTTTTTGGGTATTGCTATAATTTTGGTATGGTTGTTCCTGCTATCTCCTTCCCATCAAACGAACGCGCTGGGCTAAAGTGGTAGGTAGAAGTTTAAAGCCCTCAACAAAGCATGTGTTGACAAACAGGGCCTCCATGTCAATGCCATGGTTTTATTAAATGTTTGATACACATTGTATTTTGTCATTTATTTAAAAAGTAAAAAAAAGAACCTTGATATTATTGATTGTGTGCCTGTTGGGGTGGTGAGGGGGTTGC
Source organism: Brachyhypopomus gauderio (assembly GCF_052324685.1). Lineage (NCBI taxonomy): Eukaryota > Metazoa > Chordata > Actinopteri > Gymnotiformes > Hypopomidae > Brachyhypopomus > Brachyhypopomus gauderio. Next base: position 20,560,615 of record NC_135221.1, on the reverse strand, counting down.
TTGCCGTTTTGTAAATTTAATGGCCTGTTTAATGAAATATACTGCAAACATACTTGAGGTTATAAAGATGGGTGAGAAAAAAACTGTAAAGATGCACTTGCAGTTTTCCTGCTAATGTGCAAACGTAAGTTTAAAGGAAGAACAGCATATATATATATATATATATATATATATATATATATATATATATATATATATATATATATGAGTTTGGTTCCTAAACGCTATAAATCCATTTTGATGAATTTGAGTAAAAATGTGTTTTCTTTAGCAAGAAAGTGGTAGGCTGAAAACCACTGTTTTCTGTTTCAAACTATCAAATACCATACTAAGGTTAAAAAAACACAAACAAATCAAATCAAGATTTTAATATTTAAAGATTTATTTTAAAAAAACAATTCGTTTTTTCGCAAAACGCAATAAATCCATGCCATGTTTTTTTCAAAATGTCTTGTATATTGTCGTGCTTTGATCCTCTTTCACCTAGCACAGCATGCTCGTTGATTGCAAGAGAAAACATTACCAGTCTTGTCTTTATCCTTTTATTAAATGTATACAAAAATACAGAGCGCTCTGGAGAGAACACACACAAGCCTATCTACTCTACCCTATGTCTCTGTGCGCAGGTCTCTGCCTGACACATTTTCGTCCTGTTCTTTATAGTGTGGCCTGGGTATAAGCCCCCCCGTTTCTTTTGGACTTTCCCTAACCTAGCCTCTTAGACAAAGGCTGATTGTCTAAGACATTCATAATCCGCTGAGCTCATCTTGTTTTTTCCCTAAATCTTACAATGACTTTTGCCAATTATGATTTTCACAGACTTAATAGTGGTTCCATAGATAGGAGTTGCACGTAGATCACATACGTTAAACATACAGATGTTTCCTTACTAAGAGTGGGAGAGAGGCCTTCGCTTCCTGGTCCTGTCAAACTGATATACGTTCTTATTCTTCTTCTTAAGCATCCTGTTCTTTTAGAAAACGACAGGCATTTGGAATATGGGACAGAGCATACAGGCCTTTTCTCAGACACACTTGATAATTAGCTATTTGATTAATACTATACTGTAAGCAAAACATAAAGTGATTAATATTAGAAGTTTAATTAATACTTTAAGACTGGTCAAATTATATATGGATTATGATAAGCTGCTTGATCAATACTGTAATGTAAACAATATATGAAGGGATTAAAATGTAAATCTCAACAATTCCCCCTTTTTGATCTCTAAATAGATCAAACTTTAGGTTAATCCAAAACTACCTTCTCATCTTCTGACTCCAACAATGACATCATACCCAATCATCTTTGTGGATCCTCCTTCTCAATCTTACTGCTGATTAAGCTTCCCACTAAGCTTCTTCTACATTGGAATATACCAACATCCACATGTAATCATAATAGCCTAAAATATACCCACAGAAGTTAACACAGACATAATAAGACCTTTATATTTTCCAAATTGTCCTTCCAACCAGTCAGTAACCAAATATTGTCTCCTGCATACCCTGTAGTTAATTCAATTATCTGCTGTCGGTTCCATTTAGTATAATGTGATCGGATGCCTTATATAATTTCTGATGTATTAGCTGCGAGTGTTGGTCCCGGTGTTGGGACAGGTCTTAATAAGGCCTGAGGTGTCTGAGCCCGATTGGCCCACTCCTATGAACTATTGTCTTTATATAATACTGGTCTCCAAGCCAGTCTTGACACTCTTGCCCCGTTAAAATCCCATATGGTCCACTTCTCACGTACTGCCCCCTGGTACACATCTGAGCTTCGGCTCTTAAAGGCCAAAGGGCGACAACTCGAGCGATTGTGTCGCAAAACTGGTTTGTCCATTCACAGGGACATGTACAAGGACCTCATGATTCATTATAAGGATTCTTTATCTCGAGCTAAATCTGACTACTATAATGGTTTAATTGTTTCTATGAAAGGTGACACTAGATCACTGTATGCACTTGATAACAAAACTGTTCAAGGCCCGGACTCCATTCCACCGCATCTCTGTACTACCACCTTGTGTAATTCTCTAATGTCATTTTTCAATGAGAAAATAGAGACTATCTATAAATCTTTTAGAGCTCAGCCGGTAACTGTAACTGTTCTTGAACCACCCAACTCTCCCCAACCGTCTCCTACATTTCCTAGATTAGTGTCCGACTCCTCTCTTTCTCCAACTCATTTGTCATCTTTCTCTCTTCCTTCTATTTCGGAACTCTCTAATCTCATCTCTAAAGCTAAGCAATCCACCTGCACACTGGACCCTCTTCCCACAACACTGGTTAAACCCTGTCTTCCTTCATTACTTCCTCTTATTACTGCTATCATTCCCTCCTCTCTCACGACTGGGATTGTACCAACAGCTTTTAAAACTGCAGCTATTACCCCGATTTTGAAAAAACCTGGTGCTGATCCGACTGATTTTAATAACTTACGCCCTATCCCCAATCTGCCATTTCTGTCAAAAATACTGGAGAAAGTAGTTTCAAGAACACCATCCTTCCATCACATCACTCCTGTTCTGCACCAGCTACACTGGCTCCCAGTTACACAACGCATACAATACAAAATCCTTCTCCTCACTTTCAAAGCAATTCATAATCTCGCACCTCCATATATATTAGACCTTATTAACATCACCTCTCACTCTCGATCACTGAGATCGTCTGCTTCTACACACCTGTCTGTCCCCATTACACACCTCAGCACCCTGGGCGGTCGGGCGTTCAGTAGCTCCGCCCCTAGATTGTGGAATGCTCTTCCCCCAGACTTGAGAAACTCTCAATCAATCATACATTTTAAGTCAGGTCTCAAAACTCATCTTTTTAAATCTGCTTATAACTGCTGATCTCTATGGTCTGTTCATTCATTTATTCATTTTTATTGTTATATCTTATTTTATTTTATTATCTGCCGCTTTTACTCTATTATTTCTGTTTTTTTTGCTTCATGTAAGGTGACCTTGAGTGCCAGAAAGGCGCCGTTAAATAAAATGTATTATTATTATTATCACTCCTATTACTAGATATACGGCACGCGACCTGTGCTGGGGATGTGCTAGTACTACAGATGAAACATCCCAATTAGTAACTAGTTTTTTGGTAGGATGTGCGTCTCTCTGAGAAAATAATGCTAACCCTTGAACTTTATACTTGCTAAATGACCGTTCCAGCCGGCCAGTAGTAGGATTGTCAACTCCTGAAGCTTTATGTGAAACTCTCCAAGCAAACTCAAATTATGCAGTTTCCATTAAAACAATATTGGCTTTGACCCACCATAGACCCACATAGACAGGGGGCAGTCCCCTGTAAGATCCTGGTGACCCACCATGCTGTTAAATACTAACAATCACACTGCTACTACTTTCAATAAAAATACAAAAACATATAGTAAAATAAACAATGTTACACAAGGCCTGTAAAACAACATTAGAAAATATTACTAAAAATCCAAATCCATCACAAAACTTTTACTCCATCTCTGCCAGCGTCATCTATTCTTCTGCCCGCGTTGGAGGTGAGGATAGACTGTCCTCCTGATGTACCTCTGCTCTCGGGTAAATTATTCTGACCCGTTGCTTGAGAGCTCCGTATCTCGGCGCGCTGGTTCTGATGCTCAGCACCGGCTGAGGTTGTACCACGTTTCTCCTTTGCCCTTCAGTAGGACGGAGTGTGATGTTCCCTTCAGTGACCTCGACTGGACTGGTCCACCTGGGCTCTGACCGCTTCCTTTGATGACCTTGAGCCGGACCCATTTGGTGACGGGCAGGTCTGCTCATGATGTTGGTTCTGACTCCTCTCCTTGTACCTGGACAGAATAAGCTTCACAAATTGCTTTTTAGTACATTGTAACCTTCTTTGTACGACCCCGAGTGTACCTGTCCGGTTTCGCAAGCGCATTGGGGGACCCCCGAAAACTTCTCACTGTCATGAGCTCAAACGGAGTGAATCCTGCAACAAAATTCACTGAAGATCTTCTGGCCAACCATACAAATACATTTGTGCACATACCTTTACCTTTATACTTACCATTTATAATTTTCACTTTAACCTGAGATTGAGAATGATAAACCAACCCATATTTGTGTCTCAAACCCAAATTTTGTTCCACAAATTTTAGCTCCTAGCTAGTGAAGTGCATCCCATTATCTGAGCACACTTAATTTAGTAAACAATGGTGCAGTATCCAGTAATTTTATCAACATTTTGCAGACTGACTTAAAGTCCTCTGCCCTGGTGGAAATGCTTCTACCCAACCTGAGAATTTATCCACAACCTCTAACAAATACCTTAGTCCTGTATTTGTATTAACATATCCATGTAGTCAATCTGAATTTCTTCTCCTACATCCATTGCATATGTATATAATCTTACATATGTGTATTTCCTTACACTATTCCCTGCTGCTGTAACAATGCAAATTTCCTCACTGAGTGATTAACAAAGAATTATCATATCCTATCTTATCTTAGCTCCTGTGGTCCAGGGAACTTGCTTAGACCTGGTCTTAAAGCATGACAGCTGTTATGCACATTGCAAATATCACATTTCTCTGTCCAGTCTGCTATTACGTCAGTATAGGTGCCATCAGTAACTAAAATGTTCCTTCATTTATTTTTACCCACGTGCTACCCCATGTGCCTCAGTTCACCCTGGTTTGATCAATAGACAATAGATTGGTTTCCCGTTTGGTCCTTCCCCAGACTTCCTTATCTCTTACCGTCTTTGTTCAACAATGCAATTTTATTTTATTTCATTAATTAATTATTAAAAAATTTCTCTGGGGTAGATTTTTCCTGTAGTTTAAGTAGCTCTGGGCCCTGTGGTAGAGATCATCACTCCTCGTCTGCCCTGCAAACCATCTGATGGGCTCCTGTGACACAACCTGCTTGCCTGTGTCTCTCAGCTCGCCCCCCTTTTGATATCCTGTGACTGTGTGTGTGCGACTTCTGCTTCATGCTGTATGCAGTCTAACAGGAAGTTGACTTCCTCACCCCCTTTTCCTGAAATCACATTCAGGACTGTGTTTCAGAAACTTCTAAGAATGGTACGTTTTAATCAGCAACTGCCAAGTCCACGGCCTGTGCCAATGCCTGTTTTAATTTAATGTATTGTCTTTCTCTGTAGTGACGAAATACTATAAATTTAATAAACTAGGTATTAAAAGATTTAAATTAGCTCACTCTTCAGAAAGTTAGTTGTTACCCAATGCCTTGCTGTACTCTGTAAAAAATTATTTTTGACTTTGTAAATATAATTAAGTTCATTTAAGTACTATCTAAAAGAATAATATATTACCGGCTGGTGACTTAAGAATCTCACATAAAATTATATACAATACTTGGTGTTTCTTTATAATAGTTTGTCTTCAAATACATTTGTATATTTTAGTCTAAATAGCAAAGTAAACCATAAACATTTTGTAGTTAAATACACTGAAATTATGAGTAAACATTACTTAAATATATACTTTGTTAAATTTACTTGCTGTTCCTACGTGGAAAAACTTTCCTAAGTTTTTTTTTTTTTTTTTTTTTTTTTTAGTAAACCATACTCCTTATTTTTCAGTGTACTGGCTCTCCTTATCATGCTTACCTACTCCTTTCCCATGTGACCCGTGTGTGAAGCTAATGAGATGTGTGGAGTGGCTGAATCTCCCATCATATACCAGCACTGCTGGGCATGTCTCAGCTTTGCAGGGGTTGCAGCACCCCCAGGCCCCAGTAGCTGTTCCTCAAATTCCTCCCCATGAATTGGATCCCCTCCTGTGTCATAAAACAAAATAACATGAAGTGGGTCGGGTGGCGGGACATTCAATCAAAGTGATCCGGCTTCTAGGAAATGAACTGGGAGTGGACGCCCCTCGCGGTTCATGAGTGAGGCTTCAGGAAACCCCTGTAGATAGCAACCGTGGAGGCCAGTCTGTGGACATCAGGTGTCTGCTGTCTGTGAACAGTGCATTTGTAATGTCTCTTCCACAGGTTAACAGGTGAAGTCTTTGATCTCAGGAACCTGTGTTTAGTGGCCTGCTTGCCGCATTGTACAGTCATTAGAACAGTTCTGTGCAGACTTTGATATTCTCCAGCCAGAAATGATAGTCTTTGAGTACCGCCAGTGAGGGACAACATAGGGTTTGCCGTAGCTTTGCTGTCCGAGTTCTCATCAGGGCCCCGCCATTGCCCTGGTGCTGCTGAAGGGTTTGGTGCTGGACCTCTGACCTCTGGCCCTCCTTCATCCTACGGTTCTGTGGGGACTCTTTTTCGCCCAATGACTCTCCTGAACACAAAGAGAAAGCATCCACCCCACCTGCCACAACGAAGTTGCCAGGATCACTGTGACCTTCCTTGCCCCTTCCCAAAACCCCTTCTTCTAAAATTTAGGTTAGACCCAAACTGTTGATACTACTGCATAAAATAATACACTTAGGGGACATATTGAGGTCTCTGGGGCGGACCCCCGCTCTGAGGGCTGTTGTAGTGCAACAACATGCTCAGAGACATTTCATCTCTGCCCAGCTTCAAGAAGAGTCTCAAAACCTTCCTGTTTAAATCTGCTTTTAATTAAGAAACTCCAACTCTGTTCTAATTGCCATCTTCTTTACTTTATTGCAATATTTTCTAGTATTTTATAATTTGTCACTTTATTACATTATTTTATTAGGTTTGATTCCTTTTTATCTTTAATTTCTTTTAACATTTTCTTTTTGTCTTTAATCCCTTTTAATATTTCTTTTTTTATTATTATTTATTTATTCTATAAAACACTTAAGAGTTGCATGTATGCATGAAAGGTGCTATACAAATACAGATTATTATTATTAATTGTTCCCTAGTCACTTTAACTGGCATCAGGTTCCTCATATTGAACTGACAACTCACAGACCCATTCCAAAAATTAGAAAAACATGGAAACATTGATTAATATCCAAAAAACTACTTTCATGGATTATATATTCAGGGCCCGCAGTGTAAACGATTTCAAGTATTTATTTTTATTATGTTTATTTATTATTATAATTACCCCTCCTCTAAGTCTCCCAGAGCCAAGCTCTTTCCTGCTGACAGCTTGTCCAGTTTAACTAGCCAACTGCCTCCTCCATCACTGAGAGTCGGTCAGACAGGGCAGTGACGTCAGTCAATGGCAGAGGCTGATATTCTCCAAGGCCAGTGGGCCTGTGCACAAATGGCATGTTTAAAACTTCCTATAATTTTGATTCACTTTTCCTAGATCTAGTGCCCTGGTACGGGCCTACAGACTCATCAACTCAGAACACTCTAGTGCAAAATGCTGGAGTGAGAGAAGCTGTTCTGTGACATTACGTCATTCTTCTCTGGCTTCTATAAGTTCCTCTGCTAGGGAAACACTTCCTGACTTCAAACCATTGCCCCCATAGTTTCTCTCTCTGACATATTATCTTCACTCTCTTCACTTACCCCCGTGTGTGTGCTATATATAACTAACTCCATCCAAGTCCCTTCTAAAACGCAGTTAACACTTTTTACCCCACGGCACGAGTTCCCTTTTTCTAGCCTTAAGTATTAATATCTAGTATCAAGGGCGGTTCGCGCTTTTAAACTCAACGACGTCGGTTTTATCTATTAGTACAGTTTCTACTATTACATTAATTCCTGAATAAATTCCTTTTGCTGCACGTTTATGTGTCTCAGATCTAAATCTTTTTAGATCTTCCGCGTTTGATAATTTTGCGAGTTAAACGTGCGCACTTTTAACCAGTCGGTCTATTTTCCGAAGATGTAACGATTCTCGGTTAGGAGGCGGATGCAAATACACGAATGAAATGTAACTTTTAGAGCGGCGGGAATGCTTGTCTAAGCACACTGTCCTCACGCGACAGGTGCACGCGCGGCGAGGCACTTTTTCTCAAGACGTCCAACTAAGATTGATTACTTTTACTAAATACAGAGGAAGGACAAAACCAAGGCATAACGTACACACAAACCAATCTACAAAAAACAATCCTCATTTCAACACCCACTTACAATTCTAGAACTAGAAAACTAGAACACCTCAGACAAAGAACAGACTATACTCTTTGTTTAACAACGAAGGAAGAAATTGAACAGATGACTCAGCTAATATATAGATGGGATACAGAGAAACCACTAACATTTAACAGGACAAACCCAACAACCAATTAAAATATAAAAGACCGTCAGCATATCAAACCCAACTAATCAACACAATAAACGACACACGCACTAATTGACAACCAGACTTGATTTATGATCCCTAAGGTGTAGTCTGAGACCAAAACAAACTACAACGTAGACGAAAAGAACTCATACGAACGCCGGACCAACGAATGAAAACACTTAACCAAACACAATATGTGAACCTCAAAGGTATAGTCAGACTAGGGGAAGGCCTGAAACGTAGACGACACTCAAACAATGACAATATATGAATAAAATAGACTTAATTTATACACGAAACATGAGGGAATGGCAATAACATGACAACACTACACAAACATGGCATGAAATAATTCACACAGTACAACTACATAAACTGATGAAGGGAAACTTAAACCAACGCACATAATCAAGTACACAAATCAATCAACTTAGATGCATAGACATCACATTAACAGAGAACGATACCGGAGTCGCAAGGACTCATGGGAAGCAGCGCTGTCCCCCATTGGACCGACGCCTCAAAAATATACAACACTAATAGTTGAAATTAGCCATAATCTCCGAACCGTCAGAACACATATTTCAACGCTACGGTTATACTTAAACTATGATCATGAATGCCAGACACCTGCTCTAGTGCTATATGAACCGATAAGAATATATTTGTGTTAACTAAATAAGTTACATACACTGAAAGCTGACAACATTGCAAACACTCATTTGAAGAAACACTCATTTCAAAACTCATACATTTGGGCTGCAGCGGGGTGATAACGAAAGGTTCTTCAATCAATATGCACAACCAGAACAACTCTTCATGCGCACTGTGCAGTGGTCCGATCATAAACTTAACTTAACATATTCAGTTATCTTTTACTTACTACATGATCATTGCAATGCCTATTTCAGCTCAATATTGATAACAACTAGTTATATTTAGTAATGGCAATATATATATATATATTTTTTTATAAAACATGAAATAATAATTAATGATTACTAAAAGAATTAATTAAAACCAAACCTGGGTGTACAGTGCACGGTCCTATCTTGGTCACCCAAACTTTTTAATGTCGCATACCAGCCAGCCACTTCTTATGATTTTCTTCAATAGTATAAATCACTTTACTGGTCATATTCATCTGTTCCTCTAAAGTATTTAATTCTACGTCAAACTGTTTTGTATGACTTCTGCATTTCCTCACATGTTGATAAAAAAACAGATACTCACCTGAAGTTTTAAATATAGAATAAGAGTTCTGTTCTGACACCACGAGGTTTTATCACCCTCAATCAATTCAGGTTATTTGTCCGGCTTTTTGCTTTGTCCAAATTAAGTCTATTTATGGATTCCTCCGGTCCAAAGGTCAACTCAAAACCTAGCTCGCGGGGACTCGAACCCCTGCGTATCCCAATCGTCTCGTCAAACAAAAGGTTCGGTTCGCCAAACCACGGAAATAAAGCAACTTAAGCCGGTAGGGACTCAAACCCTTTTTACCTTAGGGACTGAAACCCTATTCCTTGGTTACAACTTTTTAACCATATACTTTTACCTTTTTAGACAAAAGACTGGATTTAATTTAGAATCATCCAAGTACTGTCAGTTCACCACAATTTGGTTACAATTCAATTTTGCAGATTTAGTGTTTAACTGGCTCTGCCTTACCAATGTTCTTGTGCCGGCACGGACGAACTGACAGTCATTAGATGAGAAAAAAAGTTCCAAAATATCCTGCAATCACGTCGGGGTCACCAATTGTCGTGCTTTGATCCTCTTTCACCTAGCACAGCATGCTCGTTGATTGCAAGAGAAAACATTACCAGTCTTGTCTTTATCCTTTTATTAAATGTATACAAAAATACAGAGCGCTCTGGAGAGAACACACACAAGCCTATCTACTCTACCCTATGTCTCTGTGCGCAGGTCTCTGCCTGACACATTTTCGTCCTGTTCTTTATAGTGTGGCCTGGGTATAAGCCCCCCCGTTTCTTTTGGACTTTCCCTAACCTAGCCTCTTAGACAAAGGCTGATTGTCTAAGACATTCATAATCCGCTGAGCTCATCTTGTTTTTTCCCTAAATCTTACAATGACTTTTGCCAATTATGATTTTCACAGACTTAATAGTGGTTCCATAGATAGGAGTTGCACGTAGATCACATACGTTAAACATACAGATGTTTCCTTACTAAGAGTGGGAGAGAGGCCTTCGCTTCCTGGTCCTGTCAAACTGATATACGTTCTTATTCTTCTTCTTAAGCATCCTGTTCTTTTAGAAAACGACAGGCATTTGGAATATGGGACAGAGCATACAGGCCTTTTCTCAGACACACTTGATAATTAGCTATTTGATTAATACTATACTGTAAGCAAAACATAAAGTGATTAATATTAGAAGTTTAATTAATACTTTAAGACTGGTCAAATTATATATGGATTATGATAAGCTGCTTGATCAATACTGTAATGTAAACAATATATGAAGGGATTAAAATGTAAATCTCAACAATTTCCTTTGGCATCAATAGAAATTTTTTTTTACTGAAAATGTGCAAAATACAATAACAAATAACTGTAAATTGTACATCTTAATATAATAGTTTGACCATTGGGCCTAAAAACACAAAAAACATTTCATTAACGAAAAATACATTGTCACGCTACAGCCCCGAACTCCTCCCTTCGAGCGTGTGTTAATGTTGTCCGTGTCTTTATATGTACGTCCGTTGGTGTGTGTGTGTGTGTGTATGTGTGTGTTCACTTGTCTCGTTAAGACTAATGTTTCACGCGGTGCTTGTTAGGCTACGTGTATATAGTGTGTGTGTTTGTATCGTTTGGTGCTTGTCTTTAACGTGACAATCTCTGTGTGTTTGTTATACCGTGTCAGCACGCCGTGAGCGTGTACTGTGTAGTGTATTCTACTGGTGTTATGATGTGCCGTGAGCGTTTACTGTTCAGTGTGATTGACAGCTGTTTCAAGACGCCGTGAGTGTGTCCAGCGTCAAGCTCAATAAACGTAACCTTTAAACGCACCTCGTCTCTGCATCCTCGACTCTCTCGCACCCGTTACAGACATAAATAGTAAAATAGTATAACTATTAACATAAATAGTATAACTGCTATACGAACAGGCTCCTCTATACTATCAAAACCATTCATTTTCGCAGATTTTGAGAGTGAAAAACGAGATATATTTTACCAAAGTAGGCTACAAGAAATGCGGGCCGGCTCAACAGGTCGCGTTCTATGGTGTTTCCATATGTGGTGGTGCGCTGTGATTGGATGAGTGGAGATGTGGCGTTCTGCGGGAAATCAGGAGTGGCGTTTGTTACCTGCGTGAAGCTGGCCCCCCCTCATACCCAAAATGCTGAAATAACACTGCAGTTCGTTTGTGCTGGGTTTGTGCCCGTTTGTGCTGCAAATATTTTCGTTTGTGCTATTAAGGCTTTTGAGTAATTTAAAAATGCATTTTCTGACCGGTGACGTCACGCAGCCCCCCCTCCACGTCCAAATTTCTCCAAAGTAGTCTCATTCGTTTGTGCTACGTTTGTGCTCGTTTGTGCTGTTAAAATGAACGCTTCAATCACTTGCTTTGTAAAGTTACAGTCGTTTTATTTTTCACACGCGTGACATCACCAGCCCCCCCTCCACGTCCAAATCACTCCAAACTGGTCTCGTTCGTTTGTGCTACGTTTGTGCTCGTTTGTGCTGTTGAAATTAACGTTTGTGCTTTTATGGTTTTTTAAATATAACCGATTCTTTTTCATACGCGTGACGTCACCAGCCCCCCCTCCATGTCTAAATCACTCCAAACTGGTCTCGTTCGTTTGTGCTATGTTTGTGCTCGTTTGTGCTGTGAAAATTAACGTTTGAGCTTTTATGGTTTTTAAATTAGGCTATAACTGGATCTTTTTCATACGCGTGACGTCACCAGCCCCCCCTCCACGTCCAAATCACTCCAAACTGGTCTCGTTCGTTTGTGCTACGTTTGTGCTCGTTTGTGCTGTTGAAATTAACGTTTGTGCTTTTATGGTTTTTTAAATATAACCGATTCTTTTTCATACGCGTGACGTCACCAGCCCCCCCTCCATGTCCAAATCACTCCAAACTGGTCTCGTTCGTTTGCGCTACGTTTGTGCTCGTTTGTGCTGTTGAAATTAACGTTTGTGCTTAACGTCACGAGCGCACCTCTCACGTGTTTAACTATAGCTATACAACAGAATGGGCTGGATGATGTTGGACTACAGAAGGGACAGGAGGTGAGGGGTAACAGAGAAGGCAGAATTTCTGGATGACATCAAAGCTTCTGTTGAGAGATGTATGAGGATCTTAATGTTCCCTTATGCAGATCAACCACATCTTTGTCTAGAAGGCCTCTGTCCAGAAATCTTCAGAGGTGTTGTGGGCAGTGGAGAAGATCAGGAACTGTCCTCTTGCTTCATTGCTGAATTGACAGAGCAGCTCCAATGACCATGCTTTAATTAGCTTTAATTAAATGTTTTATGTTGACCTCTTGAAAGTTTCTGCAACATACGAAGCAGGGCATCCACATTCAGGGACCACTCCTTCTCCTGGCCATCTATCTGTTTAGCTCAGTGCATTCACATTGAAACATTTGCATTTAACCATTTTACTAGTACCTTTATTATATTGCTATAATGCTCATTTATTTTCTTTTGTCGCTTACTGAACTTGGTTTTATTTGTCTGAACCACCAAGGAACACCATCTCATTCAATGTATGTGGTGTATTGTTGATTGACAAAAAGTCAAAAATGTTGATTTATATGTACAGTACATTCAATGCATGGATACACAATGCAAACCATTTAAGTATACTGCTCTTTACTCACATTCAATAAAGAACTGTTCTTTTGCACATGCAAACACTCTTTGTATAATGTCTTGCTTGATAGCTGCCTTAAGAAAAATACTGTATTACTGACACAAAAACATTGAACTGAATCTAAACGCCTTCATTATTTTTTAACTTCACTAAAACAGTTGAGCAATGGCTTACATTTTCATACTAGTTCAAGCTGCCAATAATTGCAAACATTTGAGTGAAAAGTGAAAGTAATATTGATCTTCCAATAATGAAATTGACTGACAGGAATCTTTGTGTGAATCATTGTTTCTGTGGGGATGCAAAAACACCAAGACACAACCCTCATGCAGGAATCTACACTTCTGTGCGAATCATTTTCTTGACGAATACATGAGTACATGAGTCAGAGGTAGGAAATAATGCATCTTATTTGACATGGACACTCAATATTGAAGTAATTCATCCAATGTTGTATGTTGTAATGTGATTAAACCATACATATTGCAGTAAGTTGTACTGTATTTCCATTCCCTTAAATGCAGGCACAGCTAAATGCAGGCACAGCTATGATTTTATCAAATACACAGAGCATGAAATTATGGTTTGTATTTAAATATCTAAAGCTATGATTAAGTAATTGATCAGAAATAGCCTACAAATTTAGCATGTAATAAAACTAGCAAACTATAAGTGAACTAGCCTTCCTAGCCAACTATTATGGAAAAACCTTTGAATGTATCAGTTTTGGAACTAACAGTGGGGCAACAATTTAGTTTGTCCAGTTGGTGGCAGTAGCGAACCAATACTCAGCCGTATGTAAAGACTAAGTAGATAAGGCTGCACATGAGAAGATTGATCGTGTTAACATAGTAAAAAACAGACATCTGAGAGATGGACCACACACAAAAAATTCAGAACAATAAGGTTTAATTTCTAACAGGAAAGAGAACAATAGCAATTGAACTGAAATGAATTCTGGAATAAAAAATTAATGGAACTAAATTCTTAACTTCACTAGATGCCAAAGCCAGAAATGATCTGTGAACAAAGTTTAAGTCGTGCATCACACCATGGAGACCATGACAATATGACATACCACAACTTGTCAGAATTGGCTCCTACCTGCCTCTGTGGACCGGTGTATGTGGAGGCCGAATTCAAAAATGTAAAACGTGGCATCTTCAGGAACGAAAACCTGCCTACACACGTTCATCGTTTTGTGGGCAGACACCTAAATTACATTGAAGGGGAGATGCGGCTTTCCTCAGCCAAACACAACAAGCCAGACAGGGATGATGTTGGTTGCGACAAAGGCCTGGCAGTGGACACACCCAATCAGCCAACACTGGAAAACTGGAGGGGCCTGGCAGTACCCCCAAAAAAGAGGCCAACCTCTTATCTTATCCCACAGCCAGAGTGGCTACACACAGCTCCAAAGCAAACCAAAATTCAAATTGGACTTCTACAAAATGGAAATATGTGCAAGTCTATTAAGATTGGAAAAACAACAGTAAGCCTGGCCAACACGTGCGCATTTGACTCTTTCTGCCAATGTTTATGCTGCGCTTTCTGCGACAGTGAAAATTTCAACAGGCACGTAACCACCACTGACAAGAGAAACACCCAGATATTTCAGCTGATCACAACCATTGTGACAGATGGAGTACATTCTGAAGCCTACCGGCAGAGGGCAAGAATTCTGCACAACATATTTGAACACAACACATTAAGATCTGGAACACTGAAGATCAACGCAGCATGCAACATTGCCCAGATCATAACAAAAGCAATGGATCATTCCCCAAGTTTCATTACCAAGGCTCAGTGTGGGAACCCAGAATGCTCAAGAGCAATGGCCAGCTTCAGAGCATGTCTCCTTGCACCCATAAACATACGGCACATAGAAACAGAGGGCATCAAGGGTCTTCAAGCAGCTCTTGAGAACGGAGTGCAGTTGCAGTACTCAATTTGCCAGCGACCTGCAAAAGCAGCACAAGACCAATCAATTACTGACGAGGCCTGCAATGGTGTGGTCACCCACAGCCACACTGCTGGGGCAGCACTGTCCATTGAAGTTGCTGCAGAGAAGGATTATGTGCTGCAAGACTTCCCCATCAACCTCACTTTCTGCAATGAGCCCTTCATTCTAAGGGGTGTTGTAGCATTCCGCCCGGGGCCTTACTGGGCAGCCCTCGGGCATTACGTCGCCTACTGCCGGAGGCCTTTCTCAGGGTGGCAATGCTTTGACGACCTCTCCAAGGGGGTTTCCACTGTGCCTGACAAGCATAGAATTACACCACATGTTGTTTTTTATACAAAAGAGTAGGTTTGGAAATCACGCAGCAGATTTTAGCTGACATTTTTTTTATTCAAAGCCACTGAGTTATTTACATACAGTGTGGGATCCAAACCTGCAACCCTCTGACCTAAAGAAAAGTATATGTTCCTATAACACGTTCATGTTCATATAACAGGATTTTCTACAATAAAAATTTATTTTTAAAAATGTTGTATGTATTATTTATGTTTTTGAGTGTCCATGTCAAATAAGATGATTATTTCCTACCTCTGACTCATGTACTCATGTATTCGTCAAGAAAATGATTAGCACAGAAGTGCAGATTCCTGCATGAGGGTTGTGTCTTTGTGTTTTTGCATCCCCACAGAAACAATGATTCACACAAAGATTCCTGTCAGTCAATTTCATTATTGGAAGATCAATATTACTTTCACTTTTCACTCAAATGTTTGCAATTATTGGCAGCTTGAACTAGTATGAAAATGTAAGCCATTGCTCAACTGTTTTAGTGAAGTTAAAAAATAATGAAGGCGTTTAGATTCAGTTCAATGTTTTTGTGTCAGTAATACAGTATTTTTCTTAAGGCAGCTATCAAGCAAGACATTATACAAAGAGTGTTTGCATGTGCAAAAGAACAGTTCTTTATTGAATGTGAGTAAAGAGCAGTATCCTTAAATGGTTTGCATTGTGTATCCATGCATTGAATGTACTGTACATATAAATCAACATTTTTGACTTTTTGTCAATCAACAATACACCACATACATTGAATGAGATGGTGTTCCTTGGTGGTTCAGACAAATAAAACCAAGTTCAGTAAGCGACAAAAGAAAATAAATGAGCATTATAGCAATATAATAAAGGTACTAGTAAAATGGTTAAATGCAAATGTTTCAATGTGAATGCACTGAGCTAAACAGATAGATGGCCAGGAGAAGGAGTGGTCCCTGAATGTGGATGCCCTGCTTCGTATGTTGCAGAAACTTTCAAGAGGTCAACATAAAACATTTAATTAAAGCTAATTAAAGCATGGTCATTGGAGCTGCTCTGTCAATTCAGCAATGAAGCAAGAGGACAGTTCCTGATCTTCTCCACTGCCCACAACACCTCTGAAGATTTCTGGACAGAGGCCTTCTAGACAAAGATGTGGTTGATCTGCATAAGGGAACATTAAGATCCTCATACATCTCTCAACAGAAGCTTTGATGTCATCCAGAAATTCTGCCTTCTCTGTTACCCCTCACCTCCTGTCCCTTCTGTAGTCCAACATCATCCAGCCCATTCTGTTGTATAGCTATAGTTAAACACGTGAGAGGTGCGCTCGTGACGTTAAGCACAAACGTTAATTTCAACAGCACAAACGAGCACAAACGTAGCGCAAACGAACGAGACCAGTTTGGAGTGATTTGGACATGGAGGGGGGGCTGGTGACGTCACACGTATGAAAAAGAATCGGTTATATTTAAAAAACCATAAAAGCACAAACGTTAATTTCAACAGCACAAACGAGCACAAACGTAGCACAAACGAACGAGACCAGTTTGGAGTGATTTGGACGTGGAGGGGGGGCTGGTGATGTCACGCGTGTGAAAAATAAAACGACTGTAACTTTACAAAGCAAGTGATTGAAGCGTTCATTTTAACAGCACAAACGAGCACAAACGTAGCACAAACGAATGAGACTACTTTGGAGAAATTTGGACGTGGAGGGGGGGCTGCGTGACGTCACCGGTCAGAAAATGCATTTTTAAATTACTCAAAAGCCTTAATAGCACAAACGAAAATATTTGCAGCACAAACGGGCACAAACCCAGCACAAACGAACTGCAGTGTTATTTCAGCATTTTGGGTATGAGGGGGGGCCAGCTTCACGCAGGTGCGTTAGTTGCATTTTGGAAAGAAAGAGAGAAAGCAGGGCAGTATTACACGGCGGATGGGGCGTTTTGATAAAAATTGATAAAAATCTGATTCCGGCTCTAACTCATTTTTTTTTTAAATGGCGTTTATCGCGTTTTGGAACCAAACTCTTTATATATATATATATATATATATATATATATATATATATATATATATATATATATATATATATATATATATAATGATTATGTGATTATGCCTCGGCGTGCCATAGGTTGCCGACCCCTGCACTAGCGTCCTTACTGGCTAAACCTGTTTACTGTAGAAAAATAGAAATATAGAGGAAAGTTGTTTTTTTTTTTTTTTGCTTTTAAGCACAATACGTTCATCTGCTTTCCTAAATTAAATTAATGTCCTTGCCCAGTGGATAGTTAGCTAGCTGTTTTAATCTGTATATTTAGCCTTGAGTTCCATTCATCTAGGCTCTGCTAATATCATAGTTATTTTATAAAATATATATAAAAAATAAATCGATAAATAGATCAACATAAGCGCGAAGCACAATATTCTGAATAATCTGAATCGTAAATCCATACATGGACACCCGTTTCCAGCACCTTACTATTGCGTCACTTCCTGCCCCAACGTGGAGCTGCGTCACTTCCTGCCCCAGCGTGGAGCTGCCTCCTGCTGGAGGTCTGCAGCCAGGTACTCTTGTCACGGACTGACACCGCCTATTGGCGCCGACGTAACAGGCGGCCGCCATATTGGATGGGTCTCCCTTGCGCTCCAACTACATTTATTTGTACTGAGAAAGGAGTATAATATAACTATAATAATCATAACTCTGGGAATCTTTACCCGATTTTCACAGTTTGGTTTGTTACAAACAGCAGAGATGGAGTTATGACACAGGACGCTGTTACACATTACATACACATTAAATACGCGCTTTCATGCTGAAAGTTTATCTGAAATATTATCCTTTTTAACACACAGACATATGATATGCCATAGTAATAATCAGGGATGCCAACTCTAGTTCGCTCGGGTCCCACCGGCTGACGATCGATCGCGATATAATACTTAATTTGTGTCCATTTTATACACCCCCCCCCCAAACAACTTACGTTCAATTTATTTTATATTTTAATGAATAAATTTGTATTGTTCATTTGAAACACACACACACGTATTATATACACATATATGGGGCTGAGGATCTAAAACCCTTGAAAAAAAAAAAATTGCAAAATTTCTTGCGTGTGCTGGCACTCTGTATCTCCAGGGTAGGTCCAGCCTTAAATTGTGAAATACAGAGACAACAAATGACAGGGGCATGAAATTATGGTTCTCGATTCTGAATTGGGTTTCTGCTATGTGCTTCCCGTTTCGTCGTAACGTAAATACTTTACGCAAAATTATGGCCATAATATTGTTAATAATGACGTGAATAACGTTAATTATAAATATCTTATTTTCCGTCTTCATGTTCCTTGAAAGACAAACCAACATCATTTTGTCCGGTGTAAAGGACGATCTAAACGAGGTGGCAATGTTGCCTGCCGTGTTGAATACACGCTCCAATGGAGTGCTCGTTGTGCAAACGGTCATATATTTTCTGGCAATGTTTGACAGAAGAGGGAATCCATTTTGATTTTTCCGCCACCGTTGCAAGTGGATCCGAATGCGAATCGAGGGCTTTCTCCTGCAAATACGTCGCAAGTTCAGTGTCCGCACCGGGCTAAAAGCCACATACATCTACTAAACTGAATACATTTAACTAAACTGATCAGTTTCTGAACGGTGCCTGTAGCATTTCATGTGCGACAGTGTTGTGTCGAATTCCGACTTGCCACGTTATTCCGCGCATAAATACGATACAGATAATATTGTCGATTTATATTTCTATGCATAAATAAGTCTGTGTTTTCTGTAGCCTGATTTTCTAGTTTGTATGCGTTTACCCCGTGTTTGGTTTAAAGTGTTCGTTCGGTGTCTTAGTTTAATTCTTAGTATCGTCATGCCTGTTTATTTGTCAAACCTGGATGGCTCGCCCGTTATGACCCCTGCCTGTTTGAACGACTTTGATCATGGAATTCCTCTTAATAAATCTCGCTCTCCTCACTGTGCGTTCACAACGAAAGCGACGAGAGCGACACGGCGACCGGAAGTCATTCATTTTCAATGAGTGAGCGACACCCAGCGGCGCGACGCGAAGTGAGCGATTTGAGCGACACGAACAAGTTGAGCTTGGCTCAACTTTATGCAAATGAGCAGTGACGCGCGGCGGCGACTACCAATCAGAAAGTATGTTTGCACCCTCCTCCGAAACCGCACCTCTGACTTTGGTTCCTACTGATTATTTGTTCTGATTGCAAAATGGAGGAGAGATTAATAGTGGCTGTCTCTGGATGTCCCGTACTTTACGATGTTTATTTTTGGAGGGAATACTGTTCATTTGTTAAAAAACATCTGCAATAAATTAGCGTGCGTATACCCTATTATTGGTTATGATTTTTTAAATTCCTGTTTGATCTTCGGGTCTGGGGTAAAAAGTAAAAAAAATACATAAACATTTTAGGTTTATATACTATATGTGTTTTATACACACACTATGTTTTATACACGCACTCCTTTATAATCGTGTGTCCTGTAATCAATAGATTAAAATAAGGCAGATGCTATTTGCACCCGGGTATATGCAGCAGTATGTGTTATTTGCAGTGTTGCGAATAACGCCGTTAAAAATAACGGCGTTAGGTAACGTCGTCATTTTGTCAGTAACGGGATAATATAATTAGTTACTTTTCCTGTCGTTACAACGCCGTTTACGTTACTGGTCATTAAAAGCGGTGCGTTACTATATATTGATATACTAATGCGAGCGGACCGCTGCCCAGGCTAGTGAGGAGTAACAGATTTTGATAGGTCACAGTTCTCGGTGTAACACCTGTTTAACTTAACAAGTCAGTAAGCGTTTGGCTAAGGCAGCGTTATGATAGCCAATCAGAGCCAGTGTTTTTACACACGCGCCGAAGCACGCAAGTGACACGACACAAACGGAGAAGAGGCCGAAATGGCGTCAGGTGCAAGCCGAAGAAAACTAGAACTTTCAAGGTGATATCAGTGGCGCAAAAAGGGGGCATGCAGCTTATGCGACGCATAGGGGCGCTGCACTAGAGGGGGCGCCAAATCGATGCCTGAAAATTATTTCTAGTTGGCATTTGTAAGAGTTGTTTGTTCATATATGATAATACACATCAAAAACAGAAGCACAGCACTAGGCGCCCATTCTCTCCTTCCCCTCTATCCTCCTGTCACTTCCTCCTAAACACACACGCACAGGCATGTTTTTTTTACTCCTTTCAAAGGTACGTTTCAAAGTACGAAAGTTTGTCTCATTTCGCGCATGCGCAGGATTTGTGCCGTACTCCTGTTCAGTTTTTTCCCGTCGTGCCGCACCTGCAGGGTGTTCAAGATGGAGGGACAGAAAAAAAGCTCTCCGGGGCACAAAACAGAAAACGGAAGAGGGAGAGAGAAAAAGATGTTGTAGGGATGAAACAAAGCTTCTCAAAGTGGTTGACAGACAGCAGGTAGGTCAGGCTTGTAAACATTAAGGTTAGCTTTAGCTAAAAGGAAAGGTGCTTTATTACAAAATATAACGGATCATAACAAGTAAGTAGATGATGTAAGGGCATTAGTGATTTACTGTCCGTTACTCTCAGTCAGAACACTCTGACATATAGTTCACTCCCTGTGGCATGTCAACAGCTGATACAACTGTTACTAATAATAGTTACTATTTGGGTTAGTATTTTTTCTCTAAATCGGCTTTCAAATCCACTTTTCATGCTTGTGCTGGAAAAAAAAAAACTCGGTGCCGAAATTAAAAATCAACCAATCAGAATATTTCACATCGTCATTTCTAGGTAAAACAGAGAAAGGAAATCATTTTATTGATTGTATGATCTCTAATTTGCCAAACATGTATTTTTGTCTGTTTTATTGAATGTTTGGGTTAACAAATAAATCAGATGTTACTCAGTAGGCTACTTGAGTAATTTTTTTACCTAACACTTTTTTACTCTTACTCAAGTAACTATTTGGATGACTACTTTTTACTTTTACTTAAGTTATATTATTCTAAAGTAACAGTACTTTTACTTGAGTATGATTTTTGACTACTCTACCCACCTCTGGCCTGAGGAAATTGGGTTTTAGGGCCCCCTTCTGTAAGGTTCAGATGATCATTTTTCACTGTGTCCTTTTTTGGGAAAACTAGTGCAGGGAAACATGGCAAGCCAGTCACCATAGAGGAGAATGTGGAACAGAGAGGTGCAGATGATGATGAGGAGGTGGTACGGAGAGGTGCAGATGAGGGAGAGGAGCAGAGACATCCAGATGATGATGAGGTGGTACGGAGAGGTGCAGATGAGGGAGAGGAGCAGAGACATCCAGATGATGATGAGGTGGTACGGAGAGGTGCAGATGAGGGAGAGGAGCAGAGACATCCAGATGATGATGAGGTGGTACGGAGAGGTGCAGATGAGGGAGAGGAGCAGAGAAGTCCAGATGATGAGGAGGAGGAGGAGGAGGTGGAACAGAGAGGTGCAGATGAGGGAGAGGAGCAGAGAGCTGCAGAGGAGAGGGCTGGGACAAGGCCTTACTCAGAAGATCCATCTGAATGGCCTTCACCACATGAAATGAGTGACTCATTTAGGCAGTACATGGTTGAGAATGGCCCACAGAAATGTTCTGATGGACCATATCCACGATCAGATAAGAGTAAAAGGCGTTTTTCCAAAGCATACTGTTTTCGTTTACTGTCTAATGGAGAGAAAGTGGAACGGGATTGGTTACTGTATTCCAAAAGTACTAACAGAGTCTATTGTTTTGCATGTAAGCTTTTTGGTGAAGCTAAAGTTACTGATACATGCCTTGTGGTGGGGTATAATAACTGGCGGTGTCTTTCAAAAACACTGAAGCACCATGAAACCAGTGGTTCTCACATAAATGCTTATCTGATGTGGAAAGAACTGGCATCTCGCTTACACCTAGGTAAAACTATTGATTGCGAATTACAGAGAGCCATAGCTGCTGAAAAGGCACACTGGAGAAGTGTGCTGACTCGAGTTATTGACTGCATACTCTTCCTTGCAGAGAGAAACTTGCCACTGAGGGGAAAAAATGCACAGTTAGGAAATCCTAAAAATGGAAATTTTCTGGGAATCCTTGAGCTCATTGCACGATATGATGTCACACTGGCAGAGCATCTTAGAAAAGCTGCCTCCAAAAAAACCACTGGATATCTCTCATGGTGCACTCAAAATGAATTTTTAGATTCAATATCAGAATGCGTTTTGGGTAAAATTTCTGCACAGATCAAAGCCTCCAAGTATTTTGCAGTGGAACTGGACTGCACACCTGATATTTCAAAGCAAGAGCAGGCCTCAGTTATCATTCGATATATTCATACAGATGAGAAGAAGGAGGTTACTATTGCTGAGTCTTTTGTGGGGTTCACTGCTGTGAAGGACACAACTGGGAAAGGCCTCACAGACACACTGACAGGTGTGCTGGATAGACTGGGGTTGGAGATGGCTAATTGTAGGGGGCAAAGTTATGACAATGGCTCTAATATGAGGGGAATAAAGAAGGGTGTCCAAGCTTTAATACAACAGAGATGTCCAGAGGCTCTGTTTATTCCCTGCTGTAGCCACAGCCTGAACCTGTTGTTATGTGATGCAGCCTCATCCAACAGAGAGTGTCTAACCTTCTTTGGCACTCTTCAAAGATTGTACACTATCTTTTCATCTTCTGTGAAGAGGTGGGATATTCTGACTGAGTTTGTTGACATCACACTGAAGCCTCTGAGTGACACCCGTTGGGAAGCAAAGCTAGACTCTGTCAAAGCTGTACGTTTCCAGTTGGGGGGTATTCTAGATGCTCTACAAAAGCTTGAAGGAGTGGCAGGAGACAGCAAAATTGTCTCAGAGGCAAAGTCACTATCTCATGAGCTTGTTAGTATGGAGTTCCTTGTGTGCCTCATAGTTTGGCATGACTTATTATCAGAAATAAACTTTGCAAGCAAGGCACTACAAACAGCAGATGTGTCAATGGACACAGCCATTAAGTTAATTGAGTCTCTGAAATAATTTTTGCTCAAGTATAGAGAAGAGGGCTTTCAGAAGTCCCTTGACATTGCATGCAGGATAGCCAGTGAAATGGATGCTACTCCAGAATTCAAAAAGAGATATTTTAGGAAGCAAAAGAGGTTCCCAGATGACAATTCATGCACTGGTCATCATGAAAAGGAACCCAAAAGGTACTTTAAGTGCATGGTTTTCAATATCATTGTTGACACAATCCTGCAAGAGCTGTCTGAGAGGTTTTCCAATTTTCATCTGGTGTCTGAGAAATTTTAATTCATTACTAAAATGGAGCACATGACAAAAGCTGAGCTGGAGGAATCAGTGACCACATATGCCCTGACTACCTGTGATGTTTCAAGAGATATCATTCAAGAAATATACCCAGCAAGCCGTCTACTGAAGGGTTACAATGCTCTAGAGAAGTTAAATTTTCTCATAAAGGAGAATCTTGATTTGGTGTTTCCAAATTTGACAGTAGCCCTTAGAGTATTCCTGACCATGCCTCTGACCGTTGCATCTGCCGAGAGATCCTTTAGCAAGCTGAAGCTTATCAAAACATACCTTCGTTCAAGTATGAGCAATGATCGCTTGACCCATTTAGCAGTGATCTCAATTGAAAACAATGTGGCGCGGTCTATTTCATTTGAAAGTATTCTTGACAAATGTGCAAGTGCAAAAGCACGAAATGTAACAATTTAGTAAAAACTCTTGTTAAAAATCTTACACAGATTCGAGGATATTGTTCAGATATGCTGTTACATATTATTTAGACTGTTTTTTGTTTGTGATGTTTGAGATGCTCACCTGCTGTGAGTAAGAGAATAAAAGTGTACAATATATGTCTTGTATTTTATAAGTGCATGAATAAGTGAGATCTGGACACATGGCGGGGGGGGGGGGATAGTATGTTTGCATACACCTCAGAAAGTGTGTAGTTTCACCCCTGGGCGATATAAACATTATTTAAGAAAATACTTGAAGTTCCTGAATGTCTACCAGACTGGGTATTTGTGTTAAGTTTACTTCTGTTGTAAACAAACCAGTTGTCTCAGGTTGAGAGAATTTAATTTAATTTCATAGATGTAAATGCACTTTATATAGTGTAACTGTTTACTTTTGCTTTTTTTTCCAAAGATTTTGGGATTTTAAAGGATTTTATCCTGCACTGGTCTGTGGATGTGCAATAAATATCAAAAGTTAAACAATTTTCTGATCTACTCATTTCAACTGACTGTGAAAACTGCTTTAAAAGAACTTAATTGGCATATAACCTTTTTTCAACTGTAATGCAAATAGTTACTTTCCCTGGTAACGAGTTACTTTTATTATAGAGTAATTCAGTTACTAACTCAGTTACTTTTTTGAACAAGTAGTGAGTAACTATAACTAATTACTTTTTTAAAGTAACGTTCCCAACACTGGTTATTTGCACCCAAGTATATACAGCAGTGTGTGCTATTTGCACCCGGGTGTACATAGCAGTGTGTGCTATTTGCACCCGGGTATATGCAGCAGTGTGTGCTATTTGCACCCGGCTATACGTAGCAGTGTGTACTATTTGCACCCAACATTTTGATTTATCAAAGATTAGTACTATTCTTTTGTGTTTTGTGACAAAACACATTTTACTTACAAATTATTTTACAAGAAGTGAAGATACTTTTATTTGGGGTTATGGGGTGGACCTCAGTTTGAATTTTGTTTTTCACTTGTGAGTCTTTTTCTTTACCATGCTTAGAATTTAAATAGCAATTTAATTATCCTAACTCGCTTACCGCTAATGGCAGTAATCACATGCTAAATACTACATATAATATACACTGCCAGTGATAAATAATATTAAAACAAAATGTAACAAGTTAATATCTGTCTGTAGCACCCTGATATGTACACCACATTGTATGTGTCACGTTACGGTCCCCGACCCCTCCCTTTGGGCCTGTGTTTACGTCGTCTGCATCAGTGGATCTTGTTGTGATTTTGGGTTTTTTGCTTAGCAATTAACATGCTTTGTTTATTCTTTTAACATAATACATAAGCGAAATGTAACCACTGTTTAAAAGAAGTGAAGTATAATCATTGTTTAATGTAGAAGTAAAATGTAACCACTGTCTAAGATGTGTCCGAGGTATGAACCTCAGGGAGAGGATGTGAGCAGACCACACTGTAGAGTGAGATCTAAAAAGCAGAAGGCGTAGGCCTGATTGTGCCGACGTTGGGGAAATATGAATTTACAGCATCTTCATTAATGGTGGCCTCTTGCCAGCCTATCAGTCCATAGACAGGAACCATATGTCCATGTTGGGATTGCAGAGAAGAAAGAGAAGTATTGTATGCTTGAAGAACAACACCATGTAAGGTATAGAAGAAGATCTAAGCGTTTGGGGGCGGAGAAATCATATATAAAGACGGCATGCTCAAACACTTGTGGGGTCTCTCTGATGTAAAATGTTATAATGTGAGATCCCCAGAGATATCTCTGTTTTAATAAAGGCCTTTTTGTTATTGCTATAATTTTGGTATGGTGGTTCCTGCTATCTCCTTCCCATCAAACAAACACACTGGGCTAAGGTGGTAGGTAGAAGTTTAAAGCCCTCAACAATCTCCGTGGGTGTAGTTGCGTCCTGTGATAATTCGTCTCACCTGTGTCTCTTCATCACGTGGGGTTTATGTAGTTTGTCTATTTAATGTGTGTTCGCGCAGTGTCTTGTGCTCGTCGTTGTTTGAGTCTACGTGTCTCTATATGTCTGAGTGTTAAACGTGCGCTGTCTGCGCTATATGTGTAAAGACGAATAAAGTAACGTCTGTAGCGAACAGGATTCTGTGTCTCGTCCTTCACCCAGTCACCAGCGTTACAGTATGATGTATACAAATATTCTTCCTGCCAGTACATTATCAGCCTCTTTAATTTTATTTAATTTCACAGAATGCAGAAGACAGATTTGACTTTTTAATTCATTTTTTTCTGGATGGTTTGTACATTTTTTAAATAAATAAATTGGGGTTTTTATTATTTACATCATGTTTAAATAAATTTTAATTTTGTGCATTGGATGGTAGCCCTCTTCACTCCATAATCTCAGTGCTCTCTGGAATTCCTCACAACTGTCGAAGGAGTCTCCTTCACAAATGTTCTTTAGCTTTTCTTCCTTCTTGGGAGAAAACACAAATATTAGCTTATATAAAATAGTCATTACATTATAAGTCTGGCATATTGACTCTGTCATGCAAAAACCTTAATTCAAAAGGACAACTGTACATCTTTTGTTATACACGTTCATGTCCTTTGTGTGTACTGAAACAACACAAAAATAGAGAACAAAAAGACAAAATTATATAATTTTACACAAAACTCAAAAAATAGACTGGACAAAATTGTTTTTGTAATATAGCAATGCGACTGTCACGTAGGGCTACGCCCCCCTCTCTAGCTGTCACTTCGGGTTGCTGCTCCTCCTGTCTGTGTTGTTCCCGCGTGTCTGTCTCCATGGTTTCCCCTCGTCTGACACGCCCGTGTCATCAGTGTCTTCACCTGTGTGTCTAGTTTAGTTCTGTGTATGTATAGTCCCAGTGTTTCACATATCGGTTATCGGTCGTTTTGTTCTATTTGGTTAGTTTGTGCTCTTGTTATTCATGCTCTTTGTTCAGTGTTCTACGCTTCCTGGTCTGTGAGTTCTACTCGTTTCGTTGGTCAGTCGTCTGTGTTTTCTGTAGCCTGATTTTCTAGTTTGTATGCGTTTACCCCGTGTTTGGTTTAAAGTGTTCGTTCGGTGTCTTAGTTTAATTCTTAGTATCGTCATGCCTGTTTATTTGTCAAACCTGGATGGCTCGCCCGTTATGACCCCTGCCTGTTTGAACGACTTTGATCATGGAATTCCTCTTAATAAATCTCGCTCTCCTCAACGTTTGTGTCCGCCTCCAAGCTCTGTAGCGCCAGCTACGTTTAGTGTTGCCACCTGTCCCGGTTTTCACGTCGCTGTCCCGGTTTGTCCCGGTTTTCCTTCTTTTTAATATTCGGCAAAAAAAAAAAATCATTTAACGTCCCGGTTTTCACTAGGTTAGTTCAAACGACTATTTAGACTGTTTCTGCACACTTGAAATCTGTCTTTTTTCTCGCTGTGTCCATTTTACACCCCCCACCCGGTAACACTTTACGTTCGCCATGCTCCTATTAGCTCAAAAATATATCAGTGTTCAGTCAACAGTGTTCGTTGGATAATAATTCTCACACTATTTCTTAAATATATATCTTAAAATGTAAAGTTAAATTGAGTGATGGACCTTTATACATAACTATTAACCAAATTCTGCTTACCATTTCCTACTGTCTCTGTTTCCCAGCGGTTCCTTTGAAATTTTATGGAAGTAACAAACCATTTGATTAGATGAAGTAATGGATGCCAAAATATATGGTTTCCTTTGTTTGTAAATTGACATTAAAGTTGAAAGTGGGCTTAAAGGGTGCATGGGCTTAATGGGTACACTTACCCTACAGGCTGTGGACATCTGAACTGGTTTGGGAGAAAATTAGCCCTGATTTACACATTCTATTTAGCAACAACCTGAATTGTAATTAGCCCTGTACTATATATTTAAAATGTAACTGAGGAGCTAGGAATTCTCAAAGGAACTTGAACTTACGCTCACCAGTAGTCCGTCTGCGGTCCAATTGATTATTGCTTGAAACATATTGAATCAATCATCAAAAACGTCAACTGTTGTTTAAAACAGCAGCCGCTCCTTTTATAGTCACTTTAATTGTGACGTCACCAGTGTTGTTATTAACGTCTCTGGTTACTAAGTAACGCGTTACTAACAATAACAATGTGTGAGTGTGTGTGTGTGGATGTGTGTGTGCGTGCGTGCGTAAGTGAGTGAGTTTGCGTGCGTGTGTGTGTGCTGCTGTCTGCTGCTGCGGTATCAGTCTGCTGCAGGCCCGTGTACTGTGAGTGTCATGAGCTCTTGAGCTCTGCTAGTGTTGTCACCTCCCTGTTTCACAGATCTCCACTGACTGCCAGCTTCAGCACCACGGCGCTGTCCACTCGGCACACTGTCCTCCATTTTGTCCTCCAAATTTGCATGAGCATTACAGTTTTTTTCATCTGTTTACACACTAAATCTTTTCTTCTCACATATTTTTCTAAACATGCCTTTCAAACACCATAACCCCACACCAAATCTGCAAAACCATACACTAACTCTCAGTGTCTGACTCAGTTTTCAATTTCCAAACACACATTTTGCAAAACTCTACACACAAGTTTCTACCTAACACACAAAGATCAAACAGGAAGTTACTTGATTTCATCTTTCAAACACAACCTATCAAAATGCCACGCTAAATCACCAGTGCACCAGTCATTTCTTTATTGAACACCAACGAATCATTGGCTACGTATAGGCCTATAAATAGGTCAAATGTCAAGATGTCTGCTTTAAACCATGAATCCACGCGATCCAGCACCACATAGTCAACGATGCAACTGTTTTCCATAACATGGACACAGTAAGCTTGTCCACTGTCCATCGTGTCCTGCAGAATAATCACTTACATATGAAGCAGCTATACAGGGTCCCATTTGAAAGGAACAGCATCAGAGTGAAGAACCTGCCTCATGACTTTGTGGATGTATGTATGCACTCTTTTTTCACACGCTCACATACGTGCACGCTCACACACGCACTTTTTCACACACTCACATACGTGCACGCTCACACACGCACTTTTTTCACACACTCTCATACGTGCACGCTCACAGACGCACTCTTTTTTCACATGCTCACATACGTGCACGCTCACACACACTTTTGTTTCACATGCTCACATACGTGCATGCTCACATGCACTCTTTTCCCACACGCACTCTTTTTTCACACTCTCATACGTGCACGCTCACACACTCACACTTTTTTCACATGCTCACATACGTGCACGCTCACACACACTTTTTTTTCACATGCCCACATACGTCCTTTTACTTTTCTTTTGAATAATGAAGCACCTATATATATATATATATATATATATATATATATATATATATATATATATATATATATATATATATATATATATATATATAATAAAAGCAAAAAATAAAAAACACAACCAGCTCGAATGACCACAGCAAAGTAAAGCAGAGTGTGCATTGATCATGCCAGGATTCTCAGTGTTTCTCAGAAAGTGTGCACACACGCGTGTGTGAAAAAAAGAGTGCGTGTGTGAGCGTGCACACACGCACTTTTTTGCACACGTTCACATACGTGCACGCTCACACACGCACCCTTTTTTCGCACACGCTCACATACGTTCACGCTCTCACACACTTTTTTCACACACTCACATACGTGCACGCTCACACACGCACTTTTTTCACATGCTCACATACGTGCACGCTCACACACACTTTTTTTTCACACACTCTCATACGTGCACGCTCACACACTCACACTTTTTTCACACGCTCACATACGTGCACGCTCACACACGTGCACGCTCACACACGCACTCTTTTTTTCACACACTCTCATACGTGCACGGTCACACACGCACTCTTTTTTCACATGCTCACATACGTGCACGCTCACACACTTTTTTTTCACATGCTCACATACGTCCTTTTACTTTTCTTTTGAATAATGAAGCACCTGAGTTTTTGGTCACGAGGGGAGATGTTATATGACAGATAGTTTGGGGAAAGGTAAGAGGGGAGCTTGGTAAAACACTTTTTGACCACGCTTTATGTTTCTCAATTTCATTATATGCAGTTGTTAAGAATTATGGATCATGGACTAATTCAACTAAACATTTCACTTGTACAATAAGTTTTTTTTATGGCCCACATCCACCCCCCCCATCTTTGGAGGACAACTTTGTTTTTATGTACAGTTCAAATTACATTTATAAAAATTATAACAATATGCAAAGTGATAATTATTGGGGTTAGGTGGATCAAGAAAAGAGGGGTAGAGAAAGAATAAAAAGGGAAAAGACAGAAGGGCAGGGAATATATACATATATAAAATAAAAGCAAAAAATAAAAAATACAACCAGCTCGAATGACCACAGCAAAGTAAAGCAGAGTGTGCATTGATCATGCCAGGATTCTCAGTGTTTCTCAGAAAGTGTGCACACACGCGTGTGTGAAAAAAAGAGTGCGTGTGTGAGCGTGCACACACGCACTTTTTTTGCACACGTTCACATACGTGCACGCTCACACACGCACTCTTTTTTCCCACATGCTCACATACGTGCACGCTCACACACGCACTCTTTTTTCACATGCTCACATACGTGCATGCTCACACACTTTTTTTTCACATGCTCACATATGTGCACGCTCACATGCAATCTTTTTTCCCACACGCACTCTTTTTTTTCCACACATGCTCACATACGTGCACACTCACACACGCACTCTTTTTTCACACACTCACATACGTGCACGCTCACACACGCACTCTTTTTTCACATGCTCACATACGTGCACGCTCACACACACTTTTTTCACATGCTCACATACGTGCACGCTCACATGCACTCTTTTTTCCCACACGCACTCTTTTTTCACACTCTCATAAGTGCACGCTCACACACTCACACTTTTTTTCACACGCTCACATACGTGCACGGTCACACACGCACTCTTTTTTCACATGCTCACATACGTGCACACTCACACTCTTTTTTCACACACTCTCATACGTGCACGCTCACACACTTTTTTTCACATGCTCACATATGTGCACGCTCACATGCACTCTTTTTTCCCACACGCACTCTTTTTTTTCCACACATGCTCACATACGTGCACACTCACACACGCACTCTTTTTTCACACACTCACATACGTGCACGCTCACACACGCACTCTTTTTTCACATGCTCACATACGTGCACGCTCACACACTTTTTTCACATGCTCACATACGTGCACGCTCACATGCACTCTTTTTTCCCACACGCACTCTTTTTTCACACTCTCATAAGTGCACGCTCACACACTCACACTTTTTTCACACGCTCACATACGTGCACGGTCACACACGCACTCTTTTTTCACATGCTCACATACGTGCACACTCACACTCTTTTTTCACACACTCTCATACGTGCACGCTCACACACTCACACTTTTTTCACATGCTCACATACGTGCACGCTCACACACACTTTTTTTTCACATGCCCACATACGACCTTTTACTTTTCTTTTGAATAATGAAGCACCTATATATATATATATATATATATATATATATATATATATATATATATATATATATATATATATATATATATAATAAAAGCAAAGAATAAAAAACACAACCAGCTCGAATGACCACAGCAAAGTAAAGCAGAGTGTGCATTGATCATGCCAGGATTCTCAGTGTTTCTCAGAAAGTGTGCACACACGCGTGTGTGAAAAAAAGAGTGCGTGTGTGAGCGTGCACACACGCACTTTTTTGCACACGTTCACATACGTGCACGCTCACACACGCACCCTTTTTTCGCACACGCTCACATACGTTCACGCTCTCACACACTTTTTTCACACGCTCACATACGTGCACGCTCACACACGCACTTTTTTCACATGCTCACATACGTGCACGCTCACACACACTTTTTTTTCACACACTCTCATACGTGCACGCTCACACACTCACACTTTTTTCACACGCTCACATACGTGCACGCTCACACACGTGCACGCTCACACACGCACTCTTTTTTTCACACACTCTCATACGTGCACGGTCACACACGCACTCTTTTTTCACATGCTCACATACGTGCACGCTCACACACTTTTTTTTCACATGCTCACATACGTCCTTTTACTTTTCTTTTGAATAATGAAGCACCTGAGTTTTTGGTCACGAGGGGAGATGTTATATGACAGATAGTTTGGGGAAAGGTAAGAGGGGAGCTTGGTAAAACACTTTTTGACCACGCTTTATGTTTCTCAATTTCATTATATGCAGTTGTTAAGAATTATGGATCATGGACTAATTCAACTAAACATTTCACTTGTACAATAAGTTTTTTTTATGGCCCACCTCCACCCCCCCATCTTTGGAGGACAACTTTGTTTTTATGTACAGTTCAAATTACATTTATAAAAATTATAACAATATGCAAAGTGATAATTATTGGGGTTAGGTGGATCAAGAAAAGAGGGGTAGAGAAAGAATAAAAAGGGAAAAGACAGAAGGGCAGGGAATATATACATATATAAAATAAAAGCAAAAAATAAAAAATACAACCAGCTCGAATGACCACAGCAAAGTAAAGCAGAGTGTGCATTGATCATGCCAGGATTCTCAGTGTTTCTCAGAAAGTGTGCACACACGCGTGTGAAAAAAAGAGTGCGTGTGTGAGCGTGCACACACGCACTTTTTTTGCACACGTTCACATACGTGCACGCTCACACACGCACTCTTTTTTCCCACATGCTCACATACGTGCACGCTCACACACGCACTCTTTTTTCACATGCTCACATACGTGCATGCTCACACACTTTTTTTTCACATGCTCACATATGTGCACGCTCACATGCACTCTTTTTTCCCACACGCACTCTTTTTTTTCCACACATGCTCACATACGTGCACACTCACACACGCACTCTTTTTTCACACACTCACATACGTGCACGCTCACACACGCACTCTTTTTTCACATGCTCACATACGTGCACGCTCACACACACTTTTTTCACATGCTCACATACGTGCACGCTCACATGCACTCTTTTTTCCCACACGCACTCTTTTTTCACACTCTCATAAGTGCACGCTCACACACTCACACTTTTTTTCACACGCTCACATACGTGCACGGTCACACACGCACTCTTTTTTCACATGCTCACATACGTGCACACTCACACTCTTTTTTCACACACTCTCATACGTGCACGCTCACACACTCACACTTTTTTCACATGCTCACATACGTGCACGCTCACACACACTTTTTTTTCACATGCCCACATACGACCTTTTACTTTTCTTTTGAATAATGAAGCACCTATATATATATATATATATATATATATATATATATATATATATATATATATATATATATATATATATATATATAATAAAAGCAAAAAATAAAAAACACAACCAGCTCGAATGACCACAGCAAAGTAAAGCAGAGTGTGCATTGATCATGCCAGGATTCTCAGTGTTTCTCAGAAAGTGTGCACACACGCGTGTGTGAAAAAAAGAGTGCGTGTGTGAGCGTGCACACACGCACTTTTTTGCACGCGTTCACATACGTGCACGCTCACACACGCACCCTTTTTTCGCACACGCTCACATACGTTCACGCTCTCACACACTTTTTTCACACGCTCACATACGTGCACGCTCACACACGCACTTTTTTCACATGCTCACATACGTGCACGCTCACACACACTTTTTTTTCACACACTCTCATACGTGCACGCTCACACACTCACACTTTTTTCACACGCTCACATACGTGCACGCTCACACACGTGCACGCTCACACACGCACTCTTTTTTTCACACACTCTCATACGTGCACGGTCACACACGCACTCTTTTTTCACATGCTCACATACGTGCACGCTCACACACTTTTTTTTCACATGCTCACATACGTCCTTTTACTTTTCTTTTGAATAATGAAGCACCTGAGTTTTTGGTCACGAGGGGAGATGTTATATGACAGATAGTTTGGGGAAAGGTAAGAGGGGAGCTTGGTAAAACACTTTTTGACCACGCTTTATGTTTCTCAATTTCATTATATGCAGTTGTTAAGAATTATGGATCATGGACTAATTCAACTAAACATTTCACTTGTACAATAAGTTTTTTTTATGGCCCACCTCCACCCCCCCATCTTTGGAGGACAACTTTGTTTTTATGTACAGTTCAAATTACATTTATAAAAATTATAACAATATGCAAAGTGATAATTATTGGGGTTAGGTGGATCAAGAAAAGAGGGGTAGAGAAAGAATAAAAAGGGAAAAGACAGAAGGGCAGGGAATATATACATATATAAAATAAAAGCAAAAAATAAAAAATACAACCAGCTCGAATGACCACAGCAAAGTAAAGCAGAGTGTGCATTGATCATGCCAGGATTCTCAGTGTTTCTCAGAAAGTGTGCACACACGCGTGTGTGAAAAAAAGAGTGCGTGTGTGAGCGTGCACACACGCACTTTTTTTGCACACGTTCACATACGTGCACGCTCACACACGCACTCTTTTTTCCCACATGCTCACATACGTGCACGCTCACACACGCACTCTTTTTTCACATGCTCACATACGTGCATGCTCACACACTTTTTTTTCACATGCTCACATATGTGCACGCTCACATGCACTCTTTTTTCCCACACGCACTCTTTTTTTTCCACACATGCTCACATACGTGCACACTCACACACGCACTCTTTTTTCACACACTCACATACGTGCACGCTCACACACGCACTCTTTTTTCACATGCTCACATACGTGCACGCTCACACACACTTTTTTCACATGCTCACATACGTGCACGCTCACATGCACTCTTTTTTCCCACACGCACTCTTTTTTCACACTCTCATAAGTGCACGCTCACACACTCACACTTTTTTTCACACGCTCACATACGTGCACGGTCACACACGCACTCTTTTTTCACATGCTCACATACGTGCACACTCACACTCTTTTTTCACACACTCTCATACGTGCACGCTCACACACTCACACTTTTTTCACATGCTCACATACGTGCACGCTCACACACACTTTTTTTTCACATGCCCACATACGACCTTTTACTTTTCTTTTGAATAATGAAGCACCTATATATATATATATATATATATATATATATATATATATATATATATATATATATATATATAATAAAAGCAAAAAATAAAAAACACAACCAGCTCGAATGACCACAGCAAAGTAAAGCAGAGTGTGCATTGATCATGCCAGGATTCTCAGTGTTTCTCAGAAAGTGTGCACACACGCGTGTGTGAAAAAAAGAGTGCGTGTGTGAGCGTGCACACACGCACTTTTTTGCACGCGTTCACATACGTGCACGCTCACACACGCACCCTTTTTTCGCACACGCTCACATACGTTCACGCTCTCACACACTTTTTTCACACGCTCACATACGTGCACGCTCACACACGCACTTTTTTCACATGCTCACATACGTGCACGCTCACACACACTTTTTTTTCACACACTCTCATACGTGCACGCTCACACACTCACACTTTTTTCACACGCTCACATACGTGCACGCTCACACACGTGCACGCTCACACACGCACTCTTTTTTTCACACACTCTCATACGTGCACGGTCACACACGCACTCTTTTTTCACATGCTCACATACGTGCACGCTCACACACTTTTTTTTCACATGCTCACATACGTCCTTTTACTTTTCTTTTGAATAATGAAGC